>NC_079195.1:107847847-108022847 GCF_029499605.1 Hyla sarda
TTTTGTAAAAATAGCTTAATACAGAGCTCAGTACATCCAAGCCTAGAAAAGGATGGACGTTAGTCTTGAACTGATCTTGTGCGTATTACAATTGTGGAACTGTATATTTGCTACCATAAACTGGGTTGGCTTCCTCTATATTTCTGCATTTTCACAACTCTGTCTTGCACACAGCCTGTAATATGCCCCTATGAATAAAACCTTACACCTCCTGCTCAAGTCCTTATTACATAAACATAGTATATGGAGATTTTTTTTTCATATCAGGTTGATGCAGAACAACATGCAAATATTATGTAATGTAGCAAAGGGGGTTATCCAGCATTAGAAAAAAGCACCACATTTGTCTGGAGGTTGGGTATGGTTTTACAGCTTTGTTCAATTGAAGTGAATAGAGCCAAATTGTAATACCACGCACAACCTGAGGACCAGTGTGGTGCTGTTTTTGAAAGAAATTAGCTGAGTTTTTCTTTTGCTGGATAACCCCTTTAAGTGTCGTCTTGTATTTCTTCATGGGGAAAAAACTGCTTAGTTGCAGCACTAAAGAAATTGTGCAACAGAACGACTGCACTTGAATTCTTTTTTTAGATACCTTTTTATAATGATTTTTATATTTCGCTTCTGGGTGAACGTTCCTTGTGGTCAAAATTTGTTTAGAGTTATGTAATCGTTTTGAATTGTTAGATTTAAACTGCACTTAGAATGGAATTGGCACATTAATATTTACACAAGTGTAATGTTTTCAGTTTGTAGGAAACGGATACTGTTCTGCCAGAACATTTTAAGCAATTATAACTTTTTTCCTGATAAATCATTGAGCTACTTTGTTAAAAATCACAATTTAATAAAGGAAACTTATTATTGTATCAAGTTTGTTAAATTTTCACCACAAGGTATAGTGGTGCTACAACATGCTGTAAATGTGCATTTTACAACGTACAATTGCAACGTATTTGGTAAGGCTTCAGACCTTTTACTTTTTCACATTGTAAGTTGTGGTCTTGTGCTAAAAATAAAAAAAATAAACAGTTTCCACCAATATTCTGCACTCAATACCTCCTAATGGCAGTGATTACAGAATGTTACAAAGCTTTGGTAACGTTTTGTAAAAGAAAACCTAAAATATTGCATAGACATGAATTTTCAGACCAATAAATGGTACCTGTCATTTTAACACCTTAAGGACTCAGGGTTTTTAAGTTTTTGCACTTTCGTTTTTTCCTCCTTACCTTTTAAAAATCATAACCCTTTAAATTTTCCACCTAAAAATCAATATTATGGCTTATTTTTTGCGTCGCCAAGTCTACTTTGCAGTGCCATTAGTCATTTTACCCAAAAATACACGTCGAAACGGGAAAAAAAATCAGTGCGACAAAATCGAAGAAAAAACGCCATTTTGTAACTTTTGTGGGCTTCCGTTTCTACGCAGTGCATATTTCGGTAAAAATTACACCTTATCATTATTCTGTAGGTCCATACGGTTAAAATGATACCCTACTTATATAGGTTGGATATTGTTGTACTTTGGAAAAAAATCATAACTACATGCAGGAAAATGTATACGTTTAAAAATGTCATCTTCTGACCCCTATAACTTTTTTATTTTTCCACGTACAGGGCAGTATGAGGGCTAATTTTTTGCGCCGTGATCTGAAGTTTTTATCGGTATGATTTTTGTTTTGATCGGACTTTTTGATCACTTTTTATTCATTTTTTAATGGTTTAAAAAGTGACCAAAATACGCTTTAACGTGCAGTTTAATGATATATTTTTATAGTTCGGACATTTACGCACGCGGCGATACCACATTATGTTTATTTTTATTTATTTTTACTGTTTTATTTTTTTTATGGGAAAAGGGGGGTGATTCAAACTTTTATTAGGGAAGGGGTTAAATCACCTTTATTTACACTTTTTAAAAAAAAATTTTTTGCAGTGTTATAGGTCCCATAGGGCCTATATCACTGCACACACTGATCTTCTACACAGATCACAGGCGTGTATTAACACGCCTGTGATCAGTGTTATCGGCGCTTGACTGCTCCTGCCTGGATCTCGGGCACGGAGCAGTCATTCGCCGATCGGACACCGAGGAGGCAGGTAAGGGCCCTCCCGGTGTCCTGTCAGCTGTTCGGGATGCCGCGATTTCACTGCGGCAGTCCCGAACAGCCTGACTGAGTAGCCGGGTCACTTTCACTTTCACTTTAGAAGCGGCGGTCAGCTTTGACCGCCGCTTCCAAAGGGTTAATACCGCACATCGCCGCGATCGGCGATGTGTGGTATTAGCCGCGGGTCCTGGCCATTGATGAGCGCCGGGACCGACGCGACATGATGCGGGATTGCGGCGCGATCCCGCTTCATATCGCGGGAGGCGGCGCAGGACGTAAATATACGTCCTGCGTCGTTAAGGGGTTAAGGAAAAAAAGTTATAGGTTAGCCTATTTGAATTACCTTTTTTAATATACTTAATAAATGTGTTTAACCCCTTAGAGTTCAACCACCAAGGGTCCTCCTTTTGGTCGTGCTTGCAGATTGTCTCGTACAGCAGTGTGGCAGAGACAAAAGTCAGGAAATGCAGGTAGGACCTCAGCTCAGCACAGCGTATGTACTGAAGGCATCATGACTATACAGTCTGGTTCAGTCAGGGAGAAGGAGCTAAAATACTCAGCAATATTTCAGCTGCTTTTCCCTTTGAGCTGAGCTAGTCTGTAGAGGCCTTCAGTGCATAGTGCTGAATATTTCTGCTTTCTTTTCTCCCTTTCCTTCAGTGTATAGAGCTGAATATTTCCGCTTCCTTCCCTTTAGTGTAAAGAGGTTAAAAACTTCTGCTACATTTGGAAGCTGCTGGGCAGAGCGGAGCACACTAGAGTTCAGTGCTAAGAACTGAGGGAGGTGTATGTGGCTTTAGCCGATCACACACTGAACTGCTCTTGGCTGTATGTTCAGAGCAGAGTGAAGAAGGAAGTTCTCCCCAGTCGTGGAACGCCTCTTCCGAGTCGGTAGAGGTAGAAATCCCAAAAAAAAGAATAAATATAAAGGCAAGGGATGACTTATCATAGGGCGGGAGTGAACTGTGAGGATCATAAATTTTATAAAGCACATGACGTACTCTTTAACCCCTTAAGGACTCACCCCATTTGGACCTTAAGGACTAAGACAATTTTATTTCTACGTTTTAGTTTTTTCCTCCTCCCCTTCAAAAAATCATAACTCTTATATTTTCATCCACAGACTAGTATGAGGGCTTGTTTTTTGCGCGACCAGTTGTCCATTGTAATGCCATCACTCACTTTACCATAAAATGTATGGCGCAACCAAAAAAATACTATTTGTGTGGGGAAATTTTGCTAATTTTGGAAGGTTTTGTTTTCACGCCGTACAATTTATGGTAAAAATGGCATGTGTTCTTTATTCTCTGGGTCAACACGATTAAAATGATACCCATGATTATACACTTTTCTATTACTGTTGCGCTTAAAATAAATCGCAAACTTTTTAACCAAATTAGTACGTTTAAAATCCCCCTATTTTGAAGACCTATAACTTTTTTATTTTTCCATATAAGCGGTGGTATGAGGGCTAATTTTTTGCGCCGTGATCTGTACTTTTTATTAATACCATATTTGCTTATACAAAACTTTTATTACATTTTTTAAATAATTTTTTTGAGGAATAAAATGATCTAAAAAAAAAAAGCAGATATTTTGGACTTTAACACTGTGGTCGTGACATAAGAGAAATCCAAAAAGAATAACATTATGTCACGACCACAGTGCTCTCTGCTGACCTCTGCTGTCCATTTTAGGAACTGTACAGAGCAGCATATGTTTGCTATGGGGATTTTTTTCCTGCTCTGGACAGTTCCTAAAATGGATAGCAGAGGTCAGCAGAGAGCACCGTGGTTGTGACATAAGAGAAATCCAAAAATAAAAACATTTCCTCTGTAGTATACAGCCCCTAAAATTACTGGAAGGATTAAGATTTTTTAATAGAAGTCATTTACAAATCTGTTTAACTTTCTGGTACCACTTGATCTAAAAAAAAAAAAAGTTTTCCACGGGAGTACCCCTTTAAATATTTGATGTGCAGGATTTGAAGCTGGTGATTTTATGCAGCAGATTTCAATGTAAAACAAATGACTGAACACAGTTTTAAATATGTGAATAGACCCTTAGGGTCTATTCACACGTACACAGTATTCTGTGCAGATTTGATGCGCAGGATTTCAAGCTGTGTTCAGTCATTCAGTTTATGTTGAAATCTGCAGTAGAAAATCCGGTGCATCAAATCTGCGCATCAAATATTGTACGTATGAATAGACCATTAATCAGTAATTACCCTTTGGCTGTGATTATAGCTTTTAGTCTTCTTGAGTATGATGCTATACGGTTTCAACACCTGGATTTGGGGATTTTCTGCCATTCTTCTCTGCAGTTCCTCACAAGCTCTGTTTTGCAACAGCTGGAGGCACACTTTCATAGAAAAAAATGTGCCTCCAGCTGTTTCATAACTTTAACTCCCAGCATGCACGGACAGCCAAGGGGCATCTTTGGCTTTCTGTGCATGCTGGGAGTTATAGTTATGCAACAGCTAGAGGCACATTTTTCTCTGAAAGAGTGCCTTCAGCTGTTGAAGAACTACAACTCTCAGCATGCACGGACAGCCAAAGGGCATGCTGGGAGTTGTAGTAATGTGCTTCCAGCTGTTGCATAACTACAACTGCCAGCATGCCTTTCGTGCATGCTGAGAGTTGTAGTTTTGCAACTGCTGTAGGCACACTTGTTGCGAAACAGTTTGTTACCCAACTCAGTGTTTCGCAACCAGTATGCCTCCAGCAGTTGCAAACTACAACTCCCAGCATGCACTGAAAGACCGTACATGCTGGCAGTTGAAGTAGCACAACAGCTGGAGGCACACTTTTTGCGAAACACTGAGTTAAGTAACAAACTGTTTTGCAACCAGTGTGCCTCCAGCTGTTGCATAGCTACAACTCCCAACATGAACGGACAGCCAAAGGGCATGCTTAGAGCTGTAGTTTTGCAACAGCTCCTAGGACTGTATCCACCTTTTACAGCCCATGGGAGCACCTGAAAGCTGAACTAATTTATGCAGGAAAAGTCAACAACTGCCGAGCCGGGAAGTTCGTGACGAATCGAATTTATTGAAAGTTCGCTCATCTCTACTTGTGATCTTTTTCGGATCAGATGTTCATTTAAACTAAATAAAGCAGCGTTTATTAGGTACAAAGTTTTGAATCCTACATAAAAAAAAATGAAATATTACCCCGAGTACTACGGATACCTGTCTTACCGGCAGCCAGACTGCGCACCTCAGAAATACTTAGAGGAAGAAAAACGCAACTAGGAGGTCTCTGGCAAAAAGCTTAAGGCGCAACAGAAGGTAACTGCCAGATTTAGGGGTGACCCTGAGTTTGCTACCAAAGAAACTCAACTACAGAGCACAATTGAAAGGTTCTGTTATCATCTGAAAGAGCATAAACACATGCAATTTGTCAGACCTCCAAGATTTTAGGGATAATAAAGCGTATACTGTCCTTGAAAAAGGTAACGTCCTGAAAGTAACAGACTGAACTTTCTGTGAGAGAGAGCAAGCCAGGGGAGAAAGGGGTAGAGGTAGATCTCAAAGATATAGGGGGAGGGCCCGATCTAGGGCCACTGTCTGGCATCAACCACAAGCATGTGGAAATACTTCCACCATACCTGTTCCCTCCTTCGACCCACGGCAGGCCGGGGCAAGCAATAGCCACCTGTAATGTTCTTAATCTTTCAGACCAACCATTGACAAAGACTCATATCCAAGTCCTTGTTATAGGCCTCTCTTTGATACTAACTGTTGAATTTGACATGTTTATCTGGACTAAAGATGTCCACCTATTTACTAGGAAATTGAGCTGGTATAAATTTTTCATGAATATTGAACTTAAGAGATGCCAGGACTTAGGGGTCACAACAGAGGATTTGGCCACTATCAGGGACTTGACTGCCCTGCTAGAGAAGGGGACAGAAACAGAGGTGAAGGTCCCTGTACAGACTTTAGACCAAATAGTGACATCTCTTGCATTGAGATTTTTTGGGAATTAGTCACACATGACCTTGGTAAACTTACAGCACACAATCGTGTACTCAGAAATAATCTACCTCATCATGAGAGACAGGCTATCAGGGAACTCGAGAACAATAATGCACTTGTGATCAAACCTTCCGACAATGGGGGAAATATAGTGGCGAAGGGAAGAAATCAATATAGGCAAATATGTTATAAAATCCTGGATGACAGGGGATCGTATGTGATCCTGTCACAGGACCCCACCGCTAAGTACAGAGAGACGCTCATGACAATCCTGCAAGATGCTAGAGAGAATAGACTAATTAGTGATGAGGAATATGAATTCCTGTCCCCTGTGGCTCCCATTACCCCCACGTTCTATGCCATGCCCAAGATACATAAGGGGACAGTTCCTTTAAATGGACGCCTTACCGTTTCCGGCATAGCGAGCATTTCACAGAACGTTTGGGTATACGTGGACAAAGTCCTAAGGCACTTTGTCACATCTCTCCCTTCTTTTGTCTGAATTGGAAGAGATTGATGTAGAATAGAGTGTTACTACGAGGGGTTGATGTTGAGGCTTTGTATTCCTTTATACCACATGATAAAGGCCTCACAGCAGTAGCCTATTTCCTATCCACAAGCCCCAAATATATGAAGAAGCACTATGAATTTGTTCTGACACTCATGGAGTACATTCTTAAGCACAATTACTTTCTCTTTGACGGACGTTATTACCACCAACTGAAAGGGACTGCCATGGGCAGTCCCTGTGCGCCTATGTATGCTAGCATCTTTTTAGGTTGGGTGGGAAGCAACTATAAGGGCATGTTACATAGATGACGTGTTTATCTTGTGGACAGGCACTGCTTTTCAATTTAGAGAATTTATGGAATCAGTTAACTCCAATAACATTGGTCTCACCTTTCACCTTTACCCTTTGGTGAACAGTCTGCCTGAAGGCCTGGAAAAGACTTGCTAGATGCCACATGGCATGGACTCAGGCGTGAACAAACACCTAAGGATTACAGGTGGACTTTTGTTACGTTTTCCTTGGATTTGCATTGAAAGACTGTTTGCTGTGTGCCAAGTGTGAATAAAACACTGAACTTTGATTTGAAAAGTACTGTTTCCTTGCCTCTATACTGCAACCTCACCTATTTGCAAGAGCGAGTCATCACATTTGGTGGAGGATGCGTGCAACGCAGTGAGGTCAGCAATTGTGTTGCAGCACGCTTTTGCTAAGAGCCGAGCCTGTGATAACCCGTTGGAGTTGTTGCTGGGGCAGAGATCCTGTCGACAAGTGGATGTCCTTACTCCAAATAAATGTATTTACAAATTGTGGGGGGTCTTTTCTGCTATTAACCCTTGTAAAAATGTAAAATCTAGGTGAAAACATACTTTTTTAGTGAAATTTTCTTAGTTTTTTTTTTACATATGCAAAAGTCGTGAAACCCCTGAGGGTTATTAAGGCTCACTTTACCCCTTGATACGTTCCCCGCGGGGTCTAGTTTCCAAAATGGTATGCCATGTGTTTTTTTTTTTTGCTGTCCTGGCACCATAGGGGCTTCCTAAATGCAACATGTCCCCCCATTTCAGCAAAGTTTGCAAATGTGACTCCTCTTCATTGTAGTTTGCCCGTAGTACACTTCAGGTCAACTTATGGGATACCTCCATACTCAGAAGAGATGGGGTTAGAAATTTTGGGGGGTATTTTCTGCTATTAACCCTTGCAAAAATGTGAAATTTGGGGGGGAAACACAAATTTGAGTGAAAATTTTTTTTTTTTTTTTTTTACATATGCAAAAGTCGTGAAACCCCTGTGGGGTATTAAGGCTCACTTTATTCCTTGTTACGTTCCTCAAGGGGACTAGTTTCCAAAATGGTATGCCATGTGTTTTTTTTTTTGCTGTTCTGGCACCATAGGGGCTTCCTAAATGCGACATGCCCCCCAAGCAAAATTTGCTCTCAAAAAGCCAAATATTACTCCTTCTCTTCTGAGCATTGTAGTTCGCTCGTAGTGCACTTCAGGTCAACTTATGGGGTACCTCCATACTCAGAAGAGATGGGGTTAGAAATTTTGGGGGGTATTTTCTGCTATTAACCCTTGCAAAAATGTGAAATTTGGGGGGAAACACAAAATTTTGTGAAAAAAAATATATTTTTTTTTACATATGCAAAAGTCGTGAAACCCCTGTGGGGTATTAAGGCTCACTTTATTCCTTGTTACATTCCTCAAGGGGTCTAGTTTCCAAAATGGTATGCCACGTGTTTTTTTTTTTTTTGCTGTTCTGGCACCATAGGGGCTTCCTAAAAGCGACATGCCCCCCAAAAACCATTTCAGAAAAACGTATTCTCCAAAATCCCCTTGTCGCTCCTTCGCTTCTGAGCCCTCTACTGCGCCCGCCGAACAATTTACATAGACATATGAGATATGTGCTTACTCGAGAGAAATTGGGCTACAAATATAAGTATAAAGTTTCTCCTTTTACCCCTTCTAAAAATTTTAAAATTAGGTCTACAAGAACATGCGAGTGTAAAAAATGAAGATTGTGAATTTTCTTCTTCACTTTGCTGCTATTCCTTTAAAACACCTAAAGGGTTAAAATGCAGACTGAATGTCATTTTTAATATTTTGGGGGGTGCAGTTTTTATAATGGGGTCATTTATGGGGTATTTCTAATCTGAAGACCATTCAAATCCACTTCAAACCTGAACTGGTCCCTTAAAAATAGTGAGTTTGAAAATTTTGTGAAAAATTTGAAAATTGCTGCTGAACTTTGAAGCCCTCTGATGTCTTCCAAAAGTAAAAACTCATCAATTTTATGATGCAAACGTAAAGTAGACATATTGCAAATGTGAATAAAAAAAATTATTTGGAATATCCATTTTCCTTACAAGCAGAGAGCTTCAAAGTTAGAAAAATTCAAAATTTTCAAAATTTTCATAAAATTTGGGGATTTTTCACCAAGAAAGGATGCAAGTTACCACAAAATTTTACCACTATGTTAAAGTAGAATATGTCATGAAAAAACAATCTTGGAATCAGAATGATAACTAAAAGCATTCCAGAGTTATTAATGTTTAAAGTGACAGTGGTCAGATGTGCAAAAAATGGCCGGGTCCTAAGGTGTAAAATGGCTGGGTCCTTAAGGGTGGCAAAAAATCTTCTTTTTCTCCCCGGGTTCAAAGTGGAAGCAGTTTAGAACATTTTAAAGAAGCAGTAACAAGAGACGTGAAAGCTGTTCTCTACCGTACCTCGACACCAAATTTATCACAAAAAGAAAAGAAATGCTTTGCAGTGGCTAAAAATCGCCCAGATATTATAATAAAAAAAGCCAACAAATGCAACAATATCATAATTCTGTCAAAACAACAATACATGGAAGAGGCACACAGGCAACTATCGGATACAAAAACATATATCAAAGTTCTGGTTGACCCCACACAAAAAGTTCTATCCAATCTGAGAACCTTCTTAATACATCAAGTAGAGAGCAATATACTCTCTCAAAAACTGATGAAAAATGTATCCCCGACATCACAAGGAAACCCCAGTGGTATTACCTCCCAAAAGTCCATAAAAGCCTTGTACAGCCTCCAGGCTGCCCGATAATTTCGAGCAATGGATGGGTAACGGAGCATCTCTCTCAATACACTGACTGGCTGTCACGTCCTCTACTCACGGATATTCCGTCTTATTTAAAGGACACCGATGCCTTTATTAACCTGCTACAAGACATCAGATTGAAAGGCTCCTCCACCTAGGAATAATTGATGTGGAATCACTCTACACCATAATCCCGCAAGATCTAGGTGTAAAAGCCATAGATAACTTTTTATCTGCCGCAGATAAATCATCTGTATATTGTTACTATGTCATGGGTGCCCTCAATTTTGTCCTCTCCAATATTTATTTTCAGTTTGACAGCATCTGGCATAAACAGTGTACTGGCACTGTGATGGGCACCCCTGTGTCTTGCACCTTTGCAAATTTGTACCTAGCGGTTTTAGAAGCCAACTGCATCTACTCACCAAAAAATCGATTTTTGAACAACATAAAATTGTACCGAAGATATGTTGATGACATATTCGTTATTTGGGACGGAACAGAGAGTTCTTTCAAAGCATTTGTCGGATATTTAAACACTGAAAATAAAATGAACATGAACTTCACTTTTTGCAAAAAGGAAATAACCTTCTTAGATGTATGCGTTTTTATTGAAAATAATGAATTACATACCAAGGGATACAGAAAATCAAGCTCTCCTTTTATGTACTTACATCATAGGAGTTTCCTCCCAACGCACACTAAACACTAAAGAAGCTCTGCCATACAGCCAATTCTTACGCCTAAAGAAAATTAATAGCAACCAAACCCTCTTTGAAACTCAGGCTTCAGATTTACTATCTCATCTCCATGACAGTGGCTATCCAAAAAAACTGTATTCAAAAAGCAGTAACAAGAATTAACGAGAAACCCCGCCAATCTTTATTATAAAAAAAAACAACAACAGCATCACCTGTACTACAGAAATCAAAGAAAATTAAACACAGCAATATGTCTGCAAAAATAAAAAGAACAATTCTTAAACATTGGCACTTCATTGAGGAAGACCCTGATCTACAGGATGTGGCAAAAAACAAACCTTTGTTCACCTACAAAAAGAATAAAACAATAAAAGATTCCTTAATCAGAAGTACCTTCCAATCTTCTCCAATGTCCGAAAATTGACTAACCTCTGCCCAACCTTCTGGAAACCATAAATGTTGACAATGTTCCTTCTGTGCACATCTTGTTACAGGGAAGAATTACAGCATCATAGAAACTGAAATTCATGTTAAAGAGCTCATCACTTGCAGATCTGACTTTGTGATTTACGCCATAATATGCCCCTGCAAACTGTTTTACTTTGGGTCCACTATCCGCCCTCTCTTCACAAGATTCAGAGAACATCTAATACTTTCTCAACTTGGCACAGGAGTACCAAAATTATCAGAGCGCATACATAGTGTACATCAAGGAAATTCGCTCTGTCTGAAATTCTTTGGAGTAGAAAGGGTTAAAAAAAAACGACTCACGGCATCAATAAATAAAGAACACTAAGACAGAAAGAAGCTGTCTGGATTTCCAAACTACGAGCTACAGAGGGCCTTGTATTGAATATAAAAATTATCTAAACGTGTTTATTTAACTATCATTCCTTTTATATGTTGAATATCTCACATGCTCTTTTTTTCCCATTCGCATGTACCGTATTTTCAGGCGTATAAGAAGACTTTTAAACCCAGTAAAATGTTCTCAAAAGTCGGAGGTCGTCTCATACGCTGGGTGCTGCAGTTGGCCGGGACACCCGGGGTATGGATTATCCATACCCCGGGCGTCCCAGCCAAAATTAATTACCCCTGTCACATCCGGGACATCCCTGTGTCCGGAAATATCTTTTCGGGACACAAGGATGTCCCAGATACTATTCTGCAGCCCCGTGTTAACTTAACTAAAAACACTGGGACCACCAAGAGGTAGCGCACGCAGGGACATCACTGACGTCCTGTGCGTGCACCCATAGAAACGGCAGAGCGGAGCAGCGAGGACGCGCGGGTAATGGTAAGTTGCCAGCACGTCATCTTCGGTGCTCCGACCACCGCTCCTCCGGTCCCTGGACCTACTGCTATGGCCTATAGGCCATAGCAGTAGATCGTGACCCCGGACCGGAGGAGCGGTGGTCGGAGCACTGAGGTGATGCAGTACACAGGCATACAGCCTCCAGCCATACACTGTGTATGGCTGAAGGCTGTATGTCTGTGGGGGGGGGGGGGGGTGGCAAGTGCCTACCTAATGTGGGGGGAACTATACTGCCAACCTAATGTGGGGGAACTACAACCTAATGTGGGGGAACTATACTACCAACATAATGTGGGATGAACTTCAACCTAATGTAGGATAACTATACTGCTAACCTAATGTGTGGGAACTACAACCTAATATGGGGGAACCATGCTGCAAACCTAATGTGGGGGAACTATACTGCCAACCTAATGTGGGGGAATGATACTGCCAACCTAATGCAGGGGAACTATGCTGACAACCCAATGTGGGGGGGCAATGCTGCCAACCTAATGTGGGTGAACTATGCCGCCAACCTAATGTAGGGGGAACTATGCCGACAACCTAATGTGGGGGGATCAATGCTGCCAACCTAATGTGGGGGAACTATGCTAACAACCTAATGTAGGGGGAACTATGCTGCCTACCTAGTGTCTGGAAACAATGGTACGGTACTGTACATCGCAGTAGAGGGTTAGTCTTAGATGGCGAGTATATCCCAAACTCTATATTTTAACTGTAAAAGTTTGGGGTCATCTTACACACCCAGTCCTCTTATACGCCGTAAAATATGGTAGTCTCCTCCGATTTGTCCTTCCTTGTATATAACAGTGCAGACCCGCTCTCTAATCTCCTTCCTGGCACACTGTTATTCTTACATCCCCATTTAACAACTACACTAAGTTACCAGATCCTTTATGTTAAATTTCAACATTGCATCTTGTTACTTCTATTCCTCCCTAAATGGTGTTCTATTTTTGCACTTAGCCAGCACTGCCATTTATACACTACATTAGTTACCCTATTATACGTAATGATTGTGTTACTCTGGGCAATGGCATGACCTTCATGGTCTACATGTAAGACCTCACTTACACCTTTCCTGCATTTCCGTCGCACTCCTGATCCCGTCACAGCTTCCACATATATAAGTTGGAACTATGTCCCTTTTCAGTAGCGTGAACAAGCAGTGGATTTGCGAAACGGCCTGTCGCTACTTTTCAGCTCCACAGAGCTGATGTCTGTATTCCTTCCCTCTCCCTCCTGATGTCTCCTCCAGCACTTCAATAAAGATTAGTGTTGAGCGGCATAGGCCATATTCGAATTCGCGAATATTCGCAAATATATGGACGAATATTCGTCATATATTCGCGAATATTCGCATATTCGTTATATTCCCGTTTTATTTTCGCATATGCGAAAGTTCGCGTATGCGAAAATTAACACGTGAAAACTAGCATACTCGAAAATGCGCATATGCGAAAATTAGCATGCACTAATTTTCGCATATGCGAATTTTCGTGCGCCAGTCTCACACAGTAGTATTAGAGCCTTCTTTACACCACACAAGCTGGAAGCAGAGAGGGGTGATCACTGTGATGTGTACTGTGAAGAAAAAAAAAAATAAAAATGAAAATTCGTAATTACGAATATATAGCGCTATATTCGCGAAATTCGCGAATATGCGATATTCGCGAATAATATTCGAATTGCGAATATTCGCGAGCAACACTAATAAAGATGACCTGACACAGCATAAACTTGAAATATTGCGGTGAGTGCAGTGTTCATTTTTTCTTTTTCGCATCTTATATGACTTGCTTTATATTCACTGCACGCTATCACCCCCAATTACTGTTCATTACAGCCTCACTATACTGAATTTATCCCGGAGTCCACTAACTCTTTAGTGCCGAACTGCTCTGCTCTCTTCATTCATATAATGCAAACCTGTTCTTTCAGATACAATATATGTCAGGATGTATGTGTTTTTTCCCATTTGAGCCATTGATGGCAACTGTTTGGCCTCAGCAGCTTTGCCAGACATACAGAAACTACATTTTATTTTGAACCAAATCATAGAGAAGGCAATAAAAGTGTATGACGAATAATTACAACTAGGAGATGTGAGCTGTACATGTTAATGGAGTGGACTCAAGTAGTTAGAATATTTTACTGCTGGAGTAATAATGATACAGTTAAGACCATTACAACAGGAAACAGCATTGAACACAAGATAACAAATGTTTTATGGGACCATGGTTAGCTTTACCTTGTTAAATTCCAGTGCCAATAAAGTATCCACTTGAAGAATGTTAAAACTAGTCAATAAAACATGCTCCAAAATGTTTTACAGTAGGTACAGAAGCTAGTGCTTCCTTTTGCAGAGGTTGCTTTTTGTTATATTACTTATGTTATTACTGGAAGAACATTCCACTACCTAAATCGGGAACATTTTATATATCCAAAAAAAATGGAAACATAGAATGTATGAAACATTCATAGCTATCCAAACTGTAATATATATTCTGTTCAAAACAGCAGCAGTGATTTATTTTGGGGACGAAAAGGACTACAAATGCACTTTGGCATCTACAAAAAGTCTGTTCTTTATCCTTATCTTAATTTGTCTGGGAACCTTGTTTTTTTTACCATACAATGACCTTTTGGGTAATGTATGAACTGATAAATATTGCCATTTGCTACGCAAGAAAATTTACTGTACTTCTAATTAATACACATTTCTTGCCAACCCCTTTCCATATTCTCTATTAGCCAAAGCCAACAACAATCAGGGAGTCTTATTGTTAGTGGATATGGTCTGTCACTCTATTACATAAAAGGCTGCTCTGCAAATCGGTGTCCCATTATTTTTAATGGGAATCCAAGCCATAGTTATTATGTTGGCAGTTTGTTCTGCAGCAGATTGGAAGTCTACAATGGGAAAAAAGTGACATACCACTTTGTGACATGGAAACCACCTCAGTAACCCGACTTGAATTATTGAGAGATACTTGCATAACTTGTCAAAATCTGCTTCAAAAATCCAAGGGTTTGTCTTTCATTTTGAGAGAGATTTTTCAGAAGGGACAAAGTTCCAGTGACGTAATTATACAATACTCACTGGAGCTACCCCAGGTGGATGTAATATCCAGTCACAATGCCCTGACAGGTCACTGTGGCATAATGCTTCCCCCTCAACGTGTCCCTTCACACAACACACTAGAGCTGCGGCTGACTCTGGCCAGAGGCTACCGGGGCCTTGTCCACAGCCAGCTGGCTTTGGGTCTGTAGATTGCACTCTTGTTGCTGCTACTGGTATTTTCAAGCTGAAGAGTAATTGCTCCTGGGGGAGGGGGCATGCTGCTAAATTCAGGGTTCTTTCAGTCATCCCAGGGGCTTGGGACAGTCATCAGAACATACCTGGGCAGTTGTGTCACTGGAACTTTCTGACATATATGTTTAACAGAGGCTGGTGACAGGTGGCATGTCATTGCCTTTGCTAAATATAAAGCATGAAGTGAACATTAATATTAAGTAAGCCCCCTTTTGCTACTCTGATACATGACATATGGACTTACCAAGAACTCTGTAGGGGACTTGTGGTGTCTACCATTATGACATTAGTAGTATATCTTTTAAGTCCTGTAAATTGTAAGGTACAGCCTCCATGGATTATACATGTTTTTTCTCACATCCCTCAAAATCTCAATTGGATTGAGATCTTGGAATGCAGAGACCAGGTGAACATCTTGAACTCATTTTTGTCATGTTTTTCAAACTATTCCTAAACAGTTTCTTTCAGTGTAGCAGGGATGTTCTAAGTTTAAAAGGAGCCATTGCCTTAGGGGAAGAGCATTGCAACGAAAGGGTGTGCACGCTCTGCAACACTGTCAGTGTAATTTTTTTTAATCAGAGTAACATCCAAATATAGGCAGGACAATGCTGCCACATGTGCTGAAGATACCCTAAAGCTGTATCAAGGAGGGGGTGTGTTATCTGCCGTTTCATGCAGGGGTCAACACACCCGGTTCCTGGGGAGAGCTGGGGTGTCCTGCTGGAGATCTGGCTGGCTCCTTATGTGGTGACAGGTGTGTGGTGCAGGGCAGATGTTGTTACCCTAGGGGCCGATGGCCTTAACCCCTTGTATTCATGAAGCCAAGGTGTGGTTTAGCCTGTAACCACCCGAAGGTATACCTCTGGATCCTGAGCTATGCACGGGGGCAATAAAGACTCCGACGCCAAGTTACGGACAATGGTAGCTTTACTGAGGGTAGACAGTTGGTAAAGTCTATACAGTTCAGCCAGGGCCCAAGGAGGTGACCAGTGATGCAGAGACTTTAAGGGCTTGCTGGGACTTGTAGTGGGACTGGAAAATTTGGTGCAGGCCACGCTGACTTGACAGGTGACAGGGACTGACTTGACTTAACTCATAAAGCTGTGACTTTAGCTTACTTGACTTGAAAACATCAGACATACTCATTATAGACATGGATGGACTGGAAAATATACAAATATACAAGGCTACAGTCCTATCTAATCATTGACATTGGATTAGACTAAAGTAATAAAGGTGTACTGACTACACTGGACTATGTGTGGTACTTAACTTTTATTTATGAGTTAATCTTTGTACCTTGCTGGGAGTTGTGGGAGTTGTCCTTGGGTGGACCTTTGGGACCTATGCAACACCACTTCAGAAGAGTCTGGAACACTTGCATCTTCTGGAGCTCTCGGTACAGTTGGAACTATGACGGGGTCTTCCTCAGTGAATTCTAGAGTTGGTACAGGGTCCGGACTGGCAGGACTCGGAGTCACTGATTGTGTTGTTGGAGAAACTGGTGACTGAGTTGGCAATCTGGAAACTGGTGTATAAACTGGAGCCAACGGTGACAGGACTGAAGCTGGAGTAGAAATTAATGTTGGTGGAACAGACCCCAAGGCTGGTGAGACACAGAAGACCACAGGCTGACTTGGGGAAAACATAGGGAAGTCCATAGATTGATGAATCCCCTCGCCTGGGACGTACTCTCTTGCAGGTCTAACAGCTGGAGGAGATGGTTCGGGGAGCACTGGCAGATCTTCTTTTAGACACAGTTTGATTCGGTTGTGATGAACAACTTGTGGATCATACCCAGGCTTTTGTACTTCGTACACATCGGAGTCTGGATAGGGTATGGCCATCACTGTGTACAGTTCAGTCTCCCAGATAGAGTCTAATTTATGGGTTCTTGGAAACTTCCACAGCCACACTTTAACGCCCAATTGATGTGGTTTGGCAGAAGCATGACGGTTATAATCCTCCTGTTGTCTCTGCTGGGCCTCGCCCATCTTCTTGCTGACAATTTCTTTTGCCTCTTGGACTCTTCTCTGGTGGTCAGAGACCCACTCCAGGGTGGCTTGCGGAGAGTTGTTGAACGGGGCTTGGAGACCAAATGTTCGGTCTTTAGGAAGCTATCCATGGCGCCCCATCATCAAGTATAAAGGGGTGTACCCCATAGAACAGTGGACTGTGTTATTATAAATCTCCAATAGTTCAGGCAGCAGTCGGGGCCGCTCTTCTTGTCTTGACACAGAAGCTGCTCGCAACATGTGGATAAAGACTTGATTGATGCGTTCACAGAGCCCGTTCCCCTGGGGGTGGTAAGCAGTAGTCCGGAGTTTCTTGCATGCATGGAATTGACACAGTTCTTGGAAGAGTTGGGCCTCGAAGGCCGTTCCACTTTCCATTAGGACAGACTACGGACACCCAAGGGTTTGCACCCAATTGGAGTAGAACATCTGGGCTGCTGTCTTGGCTGTGAGGTATTTAACGGGTACAATGACAACCCATTTGGAGTAGTGAGCCACTATGGTGAAAGCATAAGTGTACCCGGACCGGGTAGGAGATAACTTGACATGGTCTAGCACGACCAACTGATTAGGCCTTTCACTCTGGATGGAATGGAGGGATGCTCTGGCGTCCTTGCGCACATTATTGGTGACGTTACAGACTGCACATTCACTGCACCATTTCTGAATATCGCTCCGCATTCCGATCCAGTAGAATCTGCTTCTGACAGTAGCTTCTGTCTTATGGACTCCAAAGTGTCCTGACTGATCATGGTATGCGTTGAGGACCATCTCCGCGTCTCTTCGGGGAACCAGAATCTGATGAAGTCGATCACCAGAGACCGGATCCAAAGAATTTCGGAACAACAGTTCCCTGTGCACAAACAGCCAGAGACGTTTTAGCTCATAATTACACTGGGTCCGGCTTAGACAGGTTGGTACCTTTTTCGCCAGCAGGTAGTCCAACAGATCCCCCATGACTCTCTTTTCATCTTGAAGAGTCTTCCAGGTGTATAGGTCTTCTTGAACCTTTTTGGACCTGGGTTTGCCGTCCCTGAGGGCGGTCACAAAATTTTCATTCACGAACCATTGATAAAATGGGGGCATCTCCACATCTTCCCACATGTCTTCAACATGGGGTTCTTCGCCAGTACATCGGCAGTACATCGGCATTGACATTCGACTTGCCGCTTCTGTACTTGATGGTGAAACTATAATTGGCTAATCTTGAAGTCCAATGTTGTTTGATGGCACCCGACTTGGGGGTGTTCAGGTGGGCCAATGGGTTATTATCTGTGTAGACAGTAAATGGCATGGCAGCCAAGTAGTCTTTGAGCTTTTCAGTCACAGCCCATACCGAAGCAAGAAGTTCCAATTTGAATGAGCAGTAGTTTGCATTGTTCTTTTTGGCTCATCACAGGTTACGACTGGCATAGGCAACTACCCGCTCCTATCCTTCCTGGACTTGGGACAGGACAGCTCTCAGTCCTTCGAAACTGGCATCGGTATATAACCGGAACGGCTGACTGTAGTCTGGATATGTCAGGATGGGCGGATCAGTTAGCAGAGGTTTAAGAGCTCGGAACGCTGTCTCTTCCTCTTCGGCCCATTCGACAGGTAGTCTTCCATTTGAGTTCTCCTTCGCTATACCCCGTAAGAGAGCGGTGAGCGGTTCTGGAATCTGGGCAAAGTGGGGAATGAAGCGATGGTAGTAGATGGCAAATATCAGGAAGTTCCTGACATCTTTCACCGTGCGCAGGGTAGGCCAGTTCTTGACAACTTTCACTTTTTCAGGATTGGGCTGGACTCCCTCGGTGCTGACAACATGATCCAGGTAGTGTAGCTGAGGTTTAAGCAAGTGACACTTTGACGGCTTGATCTTCAGCCCATGCTTCATCAGGAAGACGTCTGACAGATGACTGAGGTGCTCCTAGTACCATTGTCCAGGTACAATAGGACACTTGGAAAGATGTCTGAGCCATCTGAATTTTAAATCAAATGCTAGAACGTAGCAGGGGCATAACACAGCCGTAACGGCATAGTTTTAAACTCGAACAGTCCCATGGGTTGTCTTCTCCCGGTCTTCCATGGGCACTTGACAATATCAGCTGATTAAGTCCAGGGTGGAGAAATAAGTAGCAGACCTGAGGGCTGTGAGTGACTACTCGATCCTTGGCAGAGGATAAGCGTCCTTATGTGTGACATTGTTCAGTTTCCTGTAGTCGACACAAAAGCGGATGGTTCCGTCTTTTTTCTTGACCAGGACAAGTGGTGCCGCCCAGGGACTCTGACTTTCTTGGATGACGTCTGCCTCTTTCATATCGGCTAGCATCTTCTTGACAGTCTGATACATGCTTGGCGTGACCGGGCGGTATCTTTCCTTGATAGGTGGGCTGTCGCCTGTGAGGATTTGGTGTGGGATCATGGACGGATGTCCGAAATCTGTGGGGTGTTTGCTAAAACCTTCATGGTACCTTTTGGCGACATTGATGACTCCCTTGATCCAACTTAGAGTTGTGCCCACCAGGGCTCGGGAGGACACGTACTGGATCCTTCAGCCACTTGGACTGCATGCTGTCCGTTAAGATGTCCTTTGACTCCATGAGATACAACTGGGCTACTGGGGGCTACACAGTAGAAACATCAGACAAGTTGACTAACCGGACTGGGACTCTCCCGTTGGTAACAGTGACAAGGCTTCTTGCAGCTCGGACAAGAGGGTGGTCTTCTAGTTGCAGAGGCTCCAAAAGGGCTTGATAGTCTCTATTCTTGACTCCGGGACATGCACGACACGAGATGATTGTCTCCGTGTTGGGTTGCAAGGTCACCGACCTGATGTCTTGTACTCTAACTCTACAGATTTCACCTTGCTTGTTGGCAAACTTCCTCTCTGCTTGTAGAACCTTCAAGTGGTGCTGTGCAGCCGCTGGCCTAAAGGGGACATATGGGGAAGAGAGGCATCTACTATTTCAACAAAGCAGTTTTTCATAATGTTCATCCCCAATATAAACTCTGCAGCTCCCTTATCTGTCACATTAGTTACAATCACTTCCCTGCCTGCTAAGTACATGCTCTCCCAACTGAATGGTTGGATCTCAGTATCCATGTCTGGGGACTGGTTGCCCATTACCCTCAACTACTCTGAAGTTAACATCCTCCGGTTCACACAATAAACTAGCATCCCGATGTTGATAGAAAACATCTTTAGGTATAGTAGACACTTGTGACCCTGTATCTACCAACACCTCTAATGGTACACCTTCTACAATAATTTTTACATAGGGGCAGGAGGCGACATAAAGTGAGAGTCCTGACTTAGATCATTCTGGAATTGGACCTGATGACTGTTTTCCTGAGGGCTGGTCTGCGACCTCAGGGCAAATCCGTTTAAATCCCAACACTGTGTTTTCCAATGTCTGGGTTTATTACAATGGGTACAAAAGGATCTTTGAGTCCCTGGGGGTCTACTAGGTGGAGGATTGAAGGGGTTGAAATTTCGGGGAGCAGGAACAAGGGTAGGTTTTCTATGCAGGGGTGGTTCACGGTCAGGTGGAGCGGACAGGGTGGCAAGCTCCTTCATAGTCTTAGTCAACAGTTCAATGTCTTGCCTTACACTCTGTAAATCCGTTACGGTGGTGAGTGGCAAAGCAGGTGACACTGGGGCGGGGGCTGGTGATGGTGGTAGTATAGGTCTAGTTACCGCCCCTAGTGGTTCTTGAACAGGTGGACAAGCTCCCTCTCTAACTCAGTCCCGGACTCAATCATTTGGATTGCCAGTCTCTTGAAAGCGGGGAATGACATGTTGGGGTTTTGGACTGCTAACATTCTCAGCTGGGCTTTGTCCCACTTATTATGAGCCCCATCAACAAATATGTCTAGTGACACTTTATTGCCCTGCTCGGGAGTTATACCGTCTAGTTTTTGGACAGTCTCTAGGGCATTTTGTAGAGCTATGACATATTCTCTCAAGGTCTCACCTGGCTTCTGTCACCTTTTATACAGAGGTACGGAGACGTACCTCTGGGGGAGAATGTGACTCAAATACCTGGTACAGTCCTTCAAAGATCTGCTTTACAGTTGCCTTCTCGCAGGCTGGCCAGTTGCGGACTTCCTCTAACGCTGGTCCTTGTAGTTGTCCTGTGAGCAACTGCATCTGTTGATTAGGAGAGAAAGAGAATAAGACAAATAAACTCTGGATCCTTTCCTTAAAATCCCTCAGGGTTAATGGGTCTTCACTGTAGGTAGGGAGGACAGCGTTCCCCATGAATACGGATGCAGACACTAGTACAGCAGGGTTTTTAATGAGGACTGCAGGCAAAACTGGCAACATTCCGGCGGCTGGGGAGATGGAGGGGCACTGTTGCCCGGTTGATCTGGAGGGCTGGGTTCTGACATCTGGTTGGATTTTGATTGCGCTGTTGCTTTAAGAAAATTGCTGAAGTGCTGCAGTGGCTTTGACTTGTCTAGTGGGGTACTGTAATGGATGCTCCTCCTCTATTTTTCAGGCACCCGGTAGTAATTTGTCTTGCGACCAGACTTCCGGAGGGTTAATTCTGAACGCTACCGGCACTGGAAACTTGCTGCTGACAATCACTAGTGTTGGCAGAGGCTGCGCTGCAGCAGATGCTTGATAGAAGACAGTGGAGCTGGGAGCAGCCATTGGAACCTCCTATATTGCTGTGTCCAGGGAACTTCCTGTTTTGGTCCGGTCGGCAAAATCTTCCCCTGTGCAACATAGGGCGGCTCTTTGGTTCCTCCTCGCTGTGCTGAAGAGGTGTCATGGCTGGAGACTGAAAGGGCAGATCTGCAACCGCTCGTGGGAAACACCGGACCAAATTAACCCTTTCAGGTACCGACTCTTTATACTCCACAGTGGTAAATAACAGTCTTTTCTTCACCTCCCCCTCTATTTCACAAGCGCCACGAGTAAAACACTTTTCATAGACAAAGTCCCGTACACTTTCTGGCGCAAACTTTATGCGCATGCAATTTTCTTGTAGACAATATTGGACACAGTTCAGACTAGGGGGGAGGACATTTGGCATAAGGCACACACCCATATCCTGTTCGTGACACCAAAAATTGTGGTAGCGGGGCGTGATGAGGGAAGATGTTGTTACCCTAGGGGCAGATGGCATTAACCCCTTCTATTCGTGACGCCAGGGCGTGGTTTAGCCTATAACCACCCAAAGGTATACCACTGGATCCTGGGCTAGGCACGGGGGCAATAAAAACTCCAAAGCCAAATTACGAACAACGGTAGCTTTACTGAGGGTAGACAGTTAGTAAAGTCTATACAGTTCAGCCAGGGCCCAAGGAGGTGGCCAGTGACACAGAGACTTTAAGGGCTTGCTGGGACTTGTGGTAGGACTGGACAATTGAATGCAGACCACGCTGACTTGACAGATGACAGGGACTGACTTGACTCATAAAGCTGTGACTTTAGCTTACTTGACATGATGGTGACTGCAGGACTTGACTTTGAGGCCTCCAACACTCTGGACACACACACTAAGCATGAATGCACTGGAACTCAGCTTAGCAGAAGAGCAGAGCTCAAAGAGGGAGAAGCTAGCTCCACCCAGGGATTATATTGGGGAGACTAGAAGGGAGCCCATAGTTCACTCTTGGGATCACCTGGTCACTGGTATCTCCTGGGTAACAATCACATGACATATCACATATAACTCTTAAAGCAACATTACATTTTATAACACTTTACATGGTAAAACATATTTGCAATGGGGAAACAAGTGCAGTGGGCCTTGGGGACACTGAAGGAAACAGCCTGACAGGACAGCAGGAGCACGGGGTAACACCTCCCATACTGGGTCACCACACTTACATGACTGTGCGCTCAGCCTATCAACGGCCGAGGCGGGACATTGCTGTGGCTGGCAATACGCTGACAGCGCTGTGGCGTTTTGAGCCTAAGAGGCCCGAAGCCAGCAGCACCGGGCACAGGATGAGTTAAAACATTTTCGCTGCATATCTCCGTTAAAAGGAATGAGAAAGGGAGGATTTTTACTTCTCCTTACTACTGGATCCACTTCTGAATTTGGCTCAAAAACTGCAGTGGCAGATATCCAAAAGAAATTGCCCGAAAGAACCTGTGTGGAAACTTAGTCTAAATCTCTGAATTTATTTTGGAGCCCAGTGTCATTATTTATCATGGGGTCTAACGTGTACATATATATCTGGGGGCACATGTGGCAGCACTGTACATCTGACTACTTAAATCGTGAGTCAATCATGATTATTTTGCCTTTCACTGCAACGTGATGAACAATAGTGGCATTTATTACAATCTCCTGCACAGCACCCTGGCACGCTCTCGGAGAGCCGGATATAAAGTGTTCGGGTATCTCTGCTCTCCCACAGAGATACAGGAAGGGGGAGTGTCAGCTGCTGCTTTGTGCTGTGTTCCTGGGGACTGCCAGGGTGCCATGCTGGAGATGGTGAGGGGCCCCAGCCTTCGGACCCCCACCTGATTAGACACTTATCCCCTATGCTTTGGATAGGGGATAAATTGTCCTGCATGATAGTTCTCCTTTAATACTCTGTATAGACCTAACCTCAAAATTTTTGTTTATCCAGATCAGACCCTACTTTTAATCACTGCCCTGCCTATGTAATCGTCTTTTTTTTTTCCTGGAAGAATTTACTTACTGCTGTATGACAGTATTGCTTGGCTGAGTTGTCATTTTATGGGCTAAAACAAAATATGTCTGTGATAAAAAGACCTGTATAGGCTGCCAACCTGTATAGGCTGCCAACTTAAAAAAAAAAACCTGCAGGTTATGTGACAGTTTTTCATTCTGCTTATTGGGCCAAGGCAAACAGTACATTCAAGCAGGTTCCATCTCATCAAATATGATGGAGTCTGCAATGAAGGCTCCAAATAGAGATGTGAGCACAGCCTAAGGCTATATTCACACGGCAGAATATCCGCATGCTGAATTCCGCATGGATTCCACATGCGGATTCCGCATCAAACAAATCAAAATAGACTTCAATGGGATTCTGCGCTCCCATTCACACTTCAGAATTTTAGCATATGGATTCCTCATTAATTCCGCACGGAATCTGCACGAAAACCGCACAAACTAGAAACCAGCCAAATGAAAGCGAATGGGTGCGGAAAATCTGCAACGTGAATAGACTCTAAGAGTGTTAACATGGCTTGGATTTGCTGTGGCACTTTTTGTTTTTAGAAGTTGCAACGATTTACAGTTAAAACACAAATTGGCCAACAGATTTGCATGTAGATTATATCCATTGCACTGCAGTAGAGTAAATCCAAGTACTTTCTGGCCCTCATTTACAAAGACTGGAGTGTCGGTTAGGTTTTTTTTTTCAGTGTACTCATCTTTTTTTTCCTTCTGATTTACTAATCTGTCGCATGTGTTGTTTTTTTTTGTGTCGCACGATATTAAATTCTGTCACACGGGAATAAAAAGTGTCGTACTGGAAAAATAAAAATTAAACCAAATAAATAAAGTAAAGTTACTCTGCACAAGGATGTAACTTTACATTCATGATTGTTAATGGGTTAACAACCAAAAAGTTTTTAAAAATATATATATTAAAAAAATATATATATAAATTAAAAAAATCTATTATATAATTTAATCATAAAAGCATTGAGGGGTTAAAAATGCTTTTAAAGTATAAAACAAGTAATTTAACCATGAACCACAATGGTCAGCTGTCCCTCCCTCGAAAACACTAAATTTTTCCATTTTCACTCGACCCCTGGGCTGTCGGTTTTTCAGAGTTGAGAAATCACAATTTCACAATTACTCCGAGTGATTTTTCCATTTTGTCGGGTTAACGCCAATTTTTGAGTAAACCATGCCCATTTTGTAGGTTAAATTAAACTCTCCAAGTGTTTTTGAAAATGTAGGTTGTGCGCCTAAATTTTGGGCGCAGATTTGGTCGCACGTGGGATGCAACCAATTTTTGGGCGCAATAACCGAGAAAAAACGTTGGTTCTCCTTTAGTAAATGAGGGCCTCTGTGCGCAATCCACGGAAATAACACAAATTCGGTTCAATAAAAAATTCTCCATGCGTTCATTATTCCAGACTTTTTGATGGAATGAAGGCAGCCAGCAACCACCACTTTGCTCCCAAGCCCTTTCCACACCACTTTATTATTGCTACTTAAATGTTTTGTGCAGTACACAAAAACATATACACTTAAAGCGTACATGTCATAGTGCCAAAAAAGTGATACGTTACTCAGTACCTAATCCTGATCATGTACATATAATATAATTTTCATGTGTCTAGGACCTGTATATCCCTAACAAATAGCATCAATATCTTGTCTTGTGGAGGGGGCGTGTCCGTCTGTCTCCCTCACTGTGGATGACTCATCTGCTCTGAGTCTGGGAGCATCCTGGCAGTCTGCAAATCACTGCACAGTAATTTTTATGCATACATTTTCTATCTGTTCCTAATAAAGCTGGATGCTAATCAACATAGCTGTCACTATGTGTGTCATTCAGCTTTCACAGACTCCTGAATGTCTGATCAGCTTCTTTGTCATTCAGGAGTCAGAGAAAGCTTTGGCTGTTCAAGCATGCTGGGAGTTGTAGTTTTGCAACAGCTGGAGCTGCAGTGTTTGTAAAGCACTGTGTTAGAGCAGTGTGCCCTATAGCTGTTGCAAAAGTACAACTCCCACCATGCCCACTACCTATGTCTGTAGTTTTGCAAGAGCTGGAGGCACACAGCTGGAGAATACACAGCTCTAACACAGAGTTTTACAAATATTGTATCCCCAGCTGTTGCAAAACTACAACTCGTATCATAGGAGTTGTAGTTTAGGAACAGCTGAAGGCTGTAGTGGTGCAGTGGCGATCTCCTGTACTGGATACCAACACACTTTACAGCCGGTATTCAATATGCTGCAAACTACAGAGTAGTTTGTCTGCTTAAAGATAGATGACCCCTAGTGGCGGCTATTTTCATTTTTTATTTTTAGTAAAATAGAATTTTTTTAAAATAAATGTATATTTAAAAAGTCATCTTATCAGTAGTACTAGAAAATATAAAAAGTTTTTCATAATGAAACCCCTTATGGACCCCATTTTGGCCTTAAGGATTTTAGCATTTTCGTTTTTTCCTCCTCGCCTTCTAAAAATCATAATTCTTTTATATTTTCATTCAAAGATGGGCTTGTTTTTTGTGCGACCAGTTGTCCTTTGTAATAACATCAATCATTTTACCATAAAATGTATGGTGTAACAAAAAAAAACACTATTTGTGTGGGGAAATTGTAAAGAAAACCGCAATCTTGCTAATTTTGGAAGGTTTTGTTTCACGCTGTACAATTTATGATAAAAATTACATATTTTCTTTATTCTGTGAATCAATATGATTAAAATGATACCCTTGATTACATACTTTTCTATTATTGTACCACTTAAAAAAAATCTCAAACTTTTTAACCAAATTAGTACATTTAAAATCTCTCTATTTTGCTGACCTATAATTTTTTCATTATTCCGTATAAGTGGCGGTATGGGGTTCTTTTGTGCTCCATGATCTGTACTTTTTATTGATGCCACATTTGTGTATATAAAAGTTTTAATACATTTTTTATAAATTTTCTTTGGAATATGTGACAAAAAAGCAGCAATTTTGGACTTTTTTTTTTTTTAAAACATTTACACTGTTCACCATATGGGATCATTAACATTATATTTTGAAAGTTCGGACATTTACGCACGCGGCGACACCAAATATGTCTATACATTTTTTTATTTACACTTTTTAGGGGTAAAACTGGAAAAAGGCACAATTGAAATTTTTATTGGGTGTGGGGATTTTTCTAATTTTTTTTTTTACACTTTTTATGTCCCCATAGGGGACTATTTATAGCAATAACTTGATTGGCAATCTTCTGCTCTGCTCTGCTCGATCTTAGTCCAGAGCAGAAGCCATTATGGATGATCGGATCCCTGCAGCAGCGCCGCGGGGGATCCGATCATCCATTTTTCTGGATGCCGTGATCTTCTGTATTTATAACAACATCTGAGCGGATAATGGCGGACATAAGTACGATTGATCATGTCCACTATTACCGGCGGGTCCCTGGCCGCTGCAGCAGCCGGGACCTGCCGTGCATGATGCAAGCATCACCCCCGGTGCTCGTGGTCATGTACATGATGTAAATGTATGTCGTGGTGCGTTAAGGGGTTAATGTATTTGCTTTTTTACTGGATGACATAAGATCTTACTGAATTGGTAATATGGCAAATTGTACAGCCTAGCACTTTAAGAAAGGTTAAAGGGGAACTTTGGTGGAAATTTTTTTTTTTTTTTCAAATAAACTGGTGCCAGAAAGTTAAACAGATTTGTAAATTACTTCTATTAAAAATCTTAACCCTTCCAGTATTTATACTCCAGATATACTACAGAGAAATTTGTGAAGTCCTTTTCAGTCTGACCACAGTGCTCTCTGCTGACACCTCTGTCCGTGTCAGGAATTGTCTAGAGTAGGAAATGTTTTCTATGGGGATTTGCTTTTAATCTGGACAGTTGCTGACATGGACAGAGGTGTCAACAGAGAGCACTGTGGTCAGACAGAAAAGAACTACACAATTTTCTCTGCAGTGTACAGCAGCTAATAAGTACTAGAAGTCTTTAGATTTTGAAATAGAATTAATTAAAAAATCTGTTTTAACTTTCTGGCACCAGTTGATTTGAAAACATTTGTTTTCCACTTGTTTCACCAGAGTTCCCCTTTAATGCTGGAAACACCTGTCTGCAGGTTGTAGGAATGAAAACAAAGACCCTCATTTTTAATTCTTTTTATTAATGGCCTTTGGATGGGATTGTAAGTATAAAGCCAATTTTTGCTGATGATACAAAACTTGGGATATTTAAACTCAGCTCGATTGTAAAGTATTACAGAAAGACTTAGGAAAGCTGGCAGCACAGCCAAGAACATGGCAGATAAATCTTAATGTAAAGCAGCTAGGCAATATAGTATGGTATTACAGCACTTACTTTAAATGGAATGAAACAGAGGATAACAGAACAAGAGAAATGCCTGGGTATTTTGGTTACAAGTAAGCTAAGATGCAGTATTCTATGACCAGCAGTAGCTGCAAAAAGGAAACAAGAATTTACCATGTATACAAAGAGAGATAAAAACCCTAGTGTTAATATTACCCATTTATAAATCCCTTGTAACATCACATATCACATAAGGGTTCAGTTTTGGGATCCACATAATAAAAATAACCATATGGGAGTGCTGAAATAGATTCAAAAGTGGCCACCTAGATAAATTATTTTTATTTATAAATTTTTAATTAGATTGTTCTTATTGCTTTTAAACATTTTTTTTTTTTTTTTTTGAAAAAACAAAGCCATACAACTAAAGAGAGGACACCTAAAGGAAGACAGACCCACCCCATATTCAATAAGTGCACCCCTAGTTGTCCACATCATGGACAGGCACAATCAGGTCGTAGGCCAAGCGTAAGCAGCAGAAATTGAGTTTTTTAAAATCTTTGAAGAAGGACAACTTTGACAAATGGTTGGCTTCAGAAAGTGATAGAAATGTAGTATGTGACAAGGCAGTAGACCACTCCTCATCAGACATAGGTGTCAAATCAGCCTTCCATTTGCTGCAAAGTAACAAGGGAAATATCTCATGAGAGGAATGCAGAAAGTCTTTATAGTGCCAAAATATAATTCCAACAGAATCTGAAGAGGAAACAACGCACTACAATATGGCATTAGAGTGAATTTCATGCGTCCTTGACCTACCAGGCACATGTCTAAGTTGCAGGTGCCAAAAAATGTGGCAACTAATGTTCTGCCTGGAAACCCTCAAGCGATTTGAATACACCATCTACACACAGTTGTTCCAATCTAAATATCCCTTTCTGTTCTCAAAACCTGGAATCGTGAAAAGATAGAAAATCAGCCAAACTGATGTTATGCCACAATGGTGTAAATTAAGTTTAACCAGTCATTTCTAGCATAGCTTTGGCTTTGCCCTAAATCCTACACCGTAAGTTAGTAGTGGGGGAAGTATCTGGAGGTCCTGGGAGTCTGCCAATTTCGAGAATATGGAGAGGTACATGACAACCATGTTTAGCCATAGACAACTGACCCGTGGGACCCAAGGTGAGGATGTCTGCCTAGTCCCTCACTTGGTGAAGATGGGAGGCAAAAAAGTACAACCAGTGGTTAGGCAATGTCAATTCTCCTGAGGACTCACCCCGTTAAAAAGTCTCCGCTTATAGATGCTGGTTCCTTTGAAAGTACAACATCGCAATCCACACCAGAGATTTGTGCAAGATATACCTCAATTGAGGCATAGAACCTCGCATGAAGCAGATTCTTACCTGGCTTAGGAAGGAGCACCAGTATCACCTTAAGCATGGAGCAAGAACGGAAGTCCTTCAATACCACTGACTCAAGCACCCTCTAGAGCTGTGGCAACATGACACCTTGAAAACTTTTATATATCTTACAAAGAAGTCCTTCTATACCAGGGAATTTTTTTTATTTGCGGAGTCATTCAGAGCCACCTCCAATTCCTCCAGAGTGAAAGGCAAGTCCAGCTCGTCTCCCTGATCTGGAGTCAAAGCAGGCAGGGGAACACCATCCACAAAACTGATCAGCTCCACAACAGAACAAAAGCATCACCTGCAAAATGCCACTATCACTAGTTATCTCCTGTACTGCAGTCTTGAAGTTGAGCCTTAGCATTGGATGCAAGCAATTTGCTAGGACCCTCCCCACTCTTAAATTATCGCTACTGGACAGCAATTCCTGCAGGTAGTGGCTCAGTTTGCATTAAGAGAGGGCACACTATCACTAAAGTGAATGGACAAAGCAATAGAGTCTAGTATAGTGCAGAGGGAGATCTTTACCAGCCAGAGAATGACATTCCTGTCATGATAATGCAGCCGTTTTACAAGCATAGGTCTTGGTGGACCCCCAGGAAGCAGTGGTCTAGTAAAGACCCCATGGGCCTGTTTCACAGCTTAGTCAGAGTAGATGCAGCAAACAGTTCTTTCAACCAGCTCCTCAAATACTCTGTTTTACAGCCCTCAACACATTCAGGCTCTGGCCTTAAAACCACTTAAAGGGGTACTCCGCCCCTAGACATCTTATCCCCTATCCAAAGGATAGGGGATAAGATGTCAAATCGCCAGGGTCCCGCTGTTGGGGACCCCCGGGATCTCGGCTGCGGCACCCCGCTATCATTACTGCACAGAGCAGACCCGCTCCGTGCGTAATGACGGGCAATACAGGGGCCGGAGCATCGTTACGTCACGGCTCCACCCCCTCGGGACGTAACGGCCCGCTCCTCAATACAAGTCTATGGGAGGGGGCATGGTGGCCATCACGCCCCTCCCTTAGACTTGCACCTTCAAACATTCAGTCCTCCTCATGGATTGTTATTCTCTCCCAACAACACATGAATAGGTTTGCATATGAGGGGGCACATGCCACCCCCATTGCCACACCCTTAATTTGTAGGTAGAATCTGTCCCAGAACACAATATAATTGTGCTCCAGGACAAACTCCAATAGTTCCAAAACCAAATTTACCATCATACGATCGAGATTGCTATTCTCCAGAAAAAAATCTGCAGGCCACTAGGCCATGTTCGTTTTGAATTGAAGTATACAAGGATTCTACATCACCGGTTACTAGGATCATCTCCTTCTCCAATCTCATCCCTTACATAGCAACCAATATGTCAGTAGAAACGTATGATGGCAAAGTCTCTTTGCATCATATCGGGTCGGTCCCGGTGGCCATCAACGGCCGGGACCCGTGACTAATACAGGACATCACCGATCGCGGTGATGCCCTGTATTAACCCTTCAGACGCAGCAATCAAAGTTGACTGCCGCATCTGAAGTGATACTGAAAGTATCTCGGCAGCTCAGTCGGGCTGTTCGGGACCACCGCAATGAAATTGCAGAGTCCCGAACAGCTTACAGGACACTGGGAGGATCCCTACCTGCCTCCTCGGTGTCCGATCGACGAATGGCTGCTCCGTGCATGAGATCCAGGCAGTTGCAGTCAAGCGCCGATAACACTGATCAGTACATATCAGTGTAAAAGATCAGTGTGTGCAGTGTTATAGCCCCCTATGGGGGCTATAACACTGCAAAAGAAAAAGTAAAAAAAATTTTTATATATGTGATTAAACCCCTTCCCTTTGAATCACCCCCCTTTTCCAATAAAAAAAACCAGTGTAAATAAAAATAAACATATGTGGTATCGCCGTGTGCGTAAATGTCCAAACTATGAAAAATATATTATAAATTAAACCGCACGATTAATGGCGTACACGTAAAAAAAATTCCAAAGTCCAAAATACCGTATTTGCTGCTATTATGGCGGGGGACGCCGGTGCTTATGGGGTACATGTATTTTATGGGATAGGGGTTGTCTGTCTTGTATGTAATGTGATTATGTTGTTAGTTAATTTCTATCAATAAAGCAATTTTTGGATTAAGAAGTGAGGACTTTTTTCAGGTGAGAAATGTAGGTTGGATATGATGTATAATTGATTTGAGAAGGGTTGATCTTGATGGATATGTGTATTTTCTTTTCAACCTACGTACTTATGTAACTATGGGTGTACATTAACAGGGAAAAGACCTCCAAACTTCAGCTCAGCTATAGGCTTCGGCAACACATAGCTGAATAAAATCAAAAGAATAGCTGTGCTCCTCTTGAAAACTCAAGTCAACTATTCATACGCATAAGCAGTTGCCATGGTAATCACTATGTAATAATGGCAGCCATAGTTAAACTAAAGAATGCCTCCTTTGGTTGGAACAGCAAGTGTCCTTGGCTCCAGGCTCTTTGTCTGTGGGCTTATGTTCACACCAATGTGCTAAGTGGTGTGAGTGTCCTCATAAACACTGCAATGAAATGCTTTAGAAAACTTATTATATCTTGTTGAGTTTGGTCTAGTCATGGGAAATATACAATTTCATAGGTGTGTAAGGGTTCTTGATCTATACTAGATACATGTAAGAAATGACACAGTGTCTTGGTAAATCCAAAATAAAATGATCTTAGCAAATTTAGTACTACTGTATATAATCTATAAACTTCTTTTCACAAGTATCTGTGCTCACATACATACTAAATACAGTAATGGCAAAGTTGCACAGGACAAAGATTCTGCAGATTTTACCTGTAAATTTGTGATTTTACAAATCTTATCCACATGCTGCAGAAATTGCTTGCACAGAAATTACATGGTGCTGACTCAGTTTCTTGTTTTTATGGTGAATTTCAAAACAAATTAAAATCTTTTTAGAATTAAATAACTCTTTCCTATTTACCGTTTAAAAAAACAAAATAATAAATGCAATTTCTAAATTTCACATATTCTATGAAAAAGTCTGAACTGATAAAAGTCATATTATCCATGTGGCAAAAAAAATGGAATAAAAAGTGATTTAAAAAGTTGTATGCACCCTAATTTTTGTACCAATAAAAGCTACAGCTCACCTTGCAGAAAACAAGCACACACAAATCCATCAATGCAGAATACAATTAGGCTATGTTCACATGGAGGAAAAACAGAAAACATGGATGGACATTTCACAAATAGCAGTCGCCGGCAGAAAATGCCATCGCTAGGACTTCACCGAAATACGCCATTTCCAAAGTTGACAATGCATTTTCAAGCAGATCCCGCCAAAAGATTCGACATGCCAACTCTGGGAAGCTCAGATTCAGGATTTCTGCAGAAATCATGCTGTGTGCATGGTGCAGCAGAATACGGATTCTTAACATGTAATATATACCAGCCAATGAAACACAATAGACAAGGGTTGGAATTGCATTTTTTTCCCATTTGGTTCCAAAATAGTTTTTTTTTAAGTTTTTCAATACATTAAATAGTATATTAAATTGTGCCATAAAATAAGCCCATACAGTGGTGCAAAAAAGTATTTAGTCAGCCACCAATGGTGCAAGTTCTCCCCCTTAGACATGTGCAGAACCAAAAATTTCTTTTTTTTTCGTTTTTTAAAATTTTTTGGTTCTGTGAATATTTGGAATTCATTCGCCATATTCGGTTTTCGGATGCATCAGCGAAATTTTTTTTCGTTTTCAGATGCATTTGTTTAAAAAAACGGATGCATTCTTTAAAAACAATGAATGCATTCGTTAATTCTGATTTCTTGGTTCTGCACATGTCTAGTGATCCCTCAACATACGATGGTAATTCGTATGTTGAGGGATTCGTGCAATGTAAAAAAGTAAAGTCCTACTCACCTGTCCCTGCTGCTCCCGATGGTGTCCCCGGGCCTCCGCTGGGCTCACCTAGTCCTCTTCGGTACTCCGCTGGGCTCTGCTGGGCTCTCCTGGTCTTCTCCGGTCCTTCGTTGTCTGTCGCAAGGCCTTACTGGGCCTCCGTAGCGACGTCATCCTATTGGATGACGGGACGGCGTGCGCGACGGCGTCATGACGACGTCAGAGGGAGACCCGTATGAAGGCCCCGGACCAGCCCAGGACCCACCGGAGGAAGGCCCGGAGCAGCGCGGAAAGGTGAGTGAACCTGCCCGGGCAACTTCAACTGCTATCCGGCAGCAGCTTAAGCATTATGCAGTTGATGCATGGCCCCGACATTCGGTATACTGATAACAAATGCATTAGTTGTTCGTTAACATTCATATTCGTTATGCGTTAGTTAACGAATGCATTTGTTAACTGTATATTTGTATTCGTATGCCTTTTCGGGATTTTGTAATTTTTTTTTCGTGCATTCTTTTCGTAATGAACATCCGAAAATGGGAAAATTCGTTTTGTTCCATGTTCGTTACAAAAAGAATTGCACTTGTCTACTCCCCCTTAAAAAGATGAGAGAGGCCTGTAATTTTCATTATAGGTATACCTCAACTATGAGAGACATAATGAGAAAAAGAAATCCATAAAATCATATTGTCTGATTTTTTAAAGAATTTATTTGCCAATTATGGTGGAAAATAAGTATTTGGTCAATAACAAAAGTTAATCTCAATACTTTGTTGTACAGCCTTTGTTGGCAATGACAGAGGTCAAACATTTTCTGGTATTTCTGGTATTTTGGCCCATTCCTCCATGCAGATCTCCTCTAGAGCAGTGATGTTTTGGGGCTGTCGCTGGGCAACACGGACTTTCAACTCCGTCCAAAGGTTTTCTATGGGGTTGAGATCTGGAAACTGGCTAGGCCACAGGACCTTGAAATGCTTCTTACGAAGCCACTTCTTTGTTGCCCGGACGGTGTGTACGGGATCATTGTCCTGCTGAAAGACCCAGCCATGTTTCATCTTCAATGCCTTTGCTGATGGAAGGAATTTTTCACTCAAAATCTTACAATACATGGGCCCCATTCATTCTTTCCTTTACACGGATCAGACGTCCTGATCCCTTTGCTGAAAAACAGCCCCAAAGCATGATGTTTCCACCCCCATGCTTCACAGTTTCTTTGGATGCAACTCAACTGCATTTTTTCACCTCCAAACACAACCAGTTGAGTTTTTACCAAAAAGTTCTTCTTTGGTTTCATCTGACCATATGAAATCCTCCCAATACTCTTCTGGATCATCCAAATGCTCTCTAGCAAACTTCAGATTTGCCCTGACATGTAATGGCTTAAGCAGGGAGACACATCTGGCACTGCATGATTTGAGTCCCTGGCGGAGTAGTGTGTTACTGATGGTAGCCTTTGTTACTTTGGTCCCAGCTCTCTGCAAGTCATTCACTAGGTCCCCCTATGTGGTTCTGGGATTTTTGCTCACAGTTCTTGTGATCATTTTGACACCATGGGTGAGATCTTAAGTGGAGCTTCAGATCGAGGGATATTATCAGTGGTCTTGTATGTCTTCCATTTTCTAATAATTGCTCCCACAGTTGATTTCTTCACACCAAGCTGCTTGCCTATTGTCGATTCAGTCTTCCCAGCCTGGTGCAGGTCTACAATTGTGTTTCTGGTGTCCTTCGACAGATTTTTGGTCTTGGCCATGGTGGAGTTTGGAGTGTGACTGTTTGAGGTTGTGGACAGGTGTCTTTTATACTGATAACAAGTTCAAACAGGTGCCATTAATACAGGTAAAGAGTGGAGGACAGAGGAGACTCTTAAAGAAGAAGTTACAGGTGTGTGAGAGCCAGAAATCTTGCTTGTTTGTAGTGATTTTATGGATTTTTTTTCTCATTATGTCTCTCATAGTTGAGGTATACCTATGATGAAAATTACAAGCCTCTCTAATCTTTTTAAGTGGGAGAACTTGGTGGCTGACTAAAAACTTTTTTGCCCCACTGTATATGGATATAGAGACAGATATTGTTCTTGACAGGTAGGAATTAATATAAATGTCGCTGTGGCAGAAAGCGGTTACAAAGACTTGTGTCATAAAATGTGATTCATAGAGATTCTTCATGGATTCACAGGAGAAATACCAAGAACATCACAGCAGTTCTGAGTAAGATGCTCCAGAATTGTTATTTCAGGTAAGCACAAACATCTACAATATCAGACATATTAGCATAGTCAAAGCTCCTCTATAAATCCAGTGACTCACAGGTGATATCTCCTCTTATTCATCATTCTTCATGATGACTTCTGTCTCATTTCTGCAGAATTTGCTACCAATGCATTTGGCTCCTTGCTTTTGCAGCACATCCTTACACAACACTAAGACCAAATTCCCCACATATGTAGGATTTATTGAAATCTCTTTGTAGGCAATAGTGGATAGTACAGGAAGCATCAGAAAAGTTAATATACATTGTGATGACTCGCTCTTGCATTTGTGCATTTGCAGTATAGAGGCAAGGAAACAGTACTTTCCACATCAAAGTTCAGTGTTTTATTCACACTTGGCACACAGCAAACAGTCTTTAAATGCAGAACCAAAGAAAATGAAACAAAAGTCCACCTGTAATGCTTAGGTGTTTGTTCACACCTGAGTCCATGCAATGCGGCATCAAGCAAGTCTTTTCCAGGCCTCCAGGTAGACTGTTCACCAGCTTCCAACCTTGGAGCAAACACAGGGAAGAACTCCACATACAGCTCTCTCTGGCAGTGTGAGCTGCAACTAGCAAATCTCCCTCAGCTGGGGAAACAGGTTGCCTTTAGGACCAAAAAAAGGAGGCCTGAATTGTGGGGAATGACCCCCACCCTGCACTTGGTCATTCCCAGTAAGAGCTGTCCCGGATTGGCCTTCCAGCCATACTACGGCCACAGTGTCAGACTCCATCGCAGCACAGACACTGAATAAATACCGGCTCTTACTTCACCAAAGCAAGGAGCCTTGGTGACCCATAACACCCATCCGCCATGATGCCTTTCACCTTCTCACAACATGTATTTATGTAAACACCTGCAATATACTTTTGACTTGATCTGGTGTTGTTGGCCAACTGTTTTAGGAGTACAACATGTTGCAAATTGTAAACGGGGAGCACACTTGCAGCAAATTGAGCCTTTCTTTCAACCTGAAGACTGCTGGACATGAGGAGGACATGCAAAAAAATTTCTGGTCACTAGATTTGTTTGACTTGTGTAACTTTTTACAGCACATACTGTATACTTCAATAAATTATCTTTGTCAATGTTTATAAATAAGAACTCATTAGGGCATAATTAATAAAGGAGTAGTCCAGTTTAGAAAACTTTATCCCCTATCCAAAGAATAAAAGTGTCTGATCGTGGGGGGTCAGAGAGCCCCGCAATCTGCTGCCCGGCGCCCCAGCTTTCACCATGCACAAAGCTGCATCGACCACTGCACAAAACAGTGGCTGACACGCCCCCTCTATGCATCTTTATGGGAGAGCCAGAGATACATGAGTACAGTAGGTTATCACGGGGGATCCAAGTAGTTGGAAAATGTATAGGAATAGTGGTCATCTGCCACTTTTTCCATTCTAAAAATTGGTGGTGCACACGTTCAATCTGGAACAGTTTAGTGGTTCTATCATATTCCCCTATTGAAAACGAACTCCAGGTTTTTGATTGCTCATAAAATATACACTCACCACAATTATTTCTATAGTGCCAACTGTTTTATTCTAGCTCAGCTGCATCCATGTGTTGAATTGCCATAGCTTGGTCATGTGACCATCAGAAAATCACATGGGTTTATGTGTCTAAGGAAGTGGTCTGTCCTGGATCAGCTGACTCCCTGTGAACTACAGGATGACATCATCACCCATCAGATCCCTTCTTTTAGCTATTACAACCTATCATACCCTCCCCACCCAGCTCTATCTGTATGCTTTTGCTGCTATCTATATGGGATTGGGATATATATAGTACATCCAAATACCTACTCTGAAGACTTTTTATCTTAACAAAACACCTTTATTGTGACAGTAGGTTGAAGTACTTTCTCCTAATGGCAATTGTTCTCTTAAAAACACAATATAAGGGTAGGGTCACATGTAAGGGATCTGCAGCATATTTTACTCCGCCGTTGATCCAACCCTATAGTGTGCCTCCTGCTGTGCCTGTCTGCTCGTAGCGGCAATCCGCTGCCACGAGCAGACACACATAGACCTGCCAGTCGCCGCATGTACGTGCAATGTACTTACAGTCATCGCGGCTGCTTCCCTTGCTCCCTGAGCTAGGCCAAGAGCACCAGTGATGACTGTGAGTACACTGCGCGTGTATGCGGTGACTGGCAGGTCCATGTGTGTCTGCTCGTAGCAGACAGGTATATCAGGAGGCACACTATAGGATCAGGTCATTAGTCATTAGTACAAAATGAAATCAGGTTTTGTGGTTAAAAACTTTTGGATGAATCATTCCCATTATATGGTGGTCATTCTGTTTAAATTAGTTCTTTTAATGAGCGACTGTGTGATTGGCTGTAGTCTTGTCTGCCCCATTGGTGGCCCTTTGTCCAGGACACATTAAGGACAGAAATAATGTGCTATTATGATTATTATTATTTGTGGAGAACATAACATGGGAGCAAAATTATTCTTTGGTGGTTTGTGATATAGAATCACTATAGGCCTATATTCCTCATCATTTGGGAATACAGGTGTTTTTTAAATTCTATTCACCCGTATTAAACATATAGAGATTATTTATATGATTTTTAATTTACTCTTGTTGAAATATTTATTTTCTTACACTTTATTTACAGCCAACAGGATTAAGCATGGATGTCAAATTTTCACCAGCATTTGCAAACATTTTTGTATCATAGTGGAAACCAGTTGATTTTTCTAGTAGTAATCTGTTTCATTTTAGTTTGGCATGTTACCTCTGCTAAAATGATGACATCAATATCATCTGGGTGTCATACCAGGCTTCATTTATTACATCAATTTATTCCAATGGTCTGTGGTTTACTCATAGTCACCATGGAAGGTGTATTCCCCTTGTAGATTTGATGGTTATGGCAGATGTGGAAAGTAAAAAAATAAGGACAGAAACATATTGTACATTAAGTGCAAGAAATGCTTTTTGGAGGCCAAATTGTTCTATCCTGCCTATATGCAATAAATATATGAACAGATGCAACATGTAAAGATAGGGAATTTTTTATGGGATATCAGAAATATAAATGGCCAGTAATGAACCAGGAAATACATGTAGCTGCTATAAATAGCAGTGACTATGAATTTGTATTTTGGAGATGTAAGTCCCTATAGAGGGATCTCTTTGATCTACATGTTGCCAGTGCCAGAGTTAATCAGGAATCATTACCTTTCTGTCTTGTACACAGGTAATTTATCCTTTTCTACTATGGCTGGAGAGTTAAAGGTGTACTCTGCCCCTTGACATCTTATCCCCTATACAAAGGATAGCGGATAAGATGTCTGATCGCGGGGGGTTGTTACGCCCCCTCCCATAGACATGAATAGGGGGGAGGGGTATGGCGTCATGACGATTGCCACCTGAAGCTAGCACTCTAAACATTCAGACATCTTATCCCTTTATCCTTTGGGGGTACTCCTATTGATAGGGGATAAGATGTGTAGAAGCGGAGTACTCCTTTAAAGGTAAAAACAAAAGGAAAAATATGCGTGGTGGATGGGGGGACACATTTTGATCAAAAAGTGTGCTAAGAGCCTCCATTTTTTGACCAAGAGTGCTGTTGCAACTTTCTTTTTTGTACTCCTTTAAAGGTGTCAGTCTTTGGTAAGTGCTTTGTTATTATAAGAAGCAGGTGGTATTGTCAAGGTAAAGTAAGGTGTTAAAATGTTAAGACAAACAGTGAAAATATACTACAGCCTACAATTGTCAAGTTACCATATTTAGTACACTGCTCAAAAAAATAAAGGGAACACTAAGATAACACATCCTAGATCTGAATGAATGAACTAGTCGTATGAAATACTTTCATCTTTACATGTTAATTGAATGTGCTGACAACAAAATCACACAAAAATTATCAATGGAAATTAAATTAATGAACCTATGGAGGTCTGGATATGGAGTCACACTCAAAATCAAAATGGCAAACCACAGTACAGGCTGATCCAACTTTGATGTAATGTCCTTAGTCAAAATGAGACTCAGTAGTGTGTGTGGCCTCCATGTGCCTGGATGACCTCCCTACAATGCCTGGGCATGCTCCTGATGAGGTGGTGGATGGTCTTCTGAGGGATGTCCTCCCAGACCGGGACTAAAGCATCCGCCAACTCCTGTACAGTCTGTGGTGCAACGTGGCGTTAGTGGATGGAGCGAGTCATCATGTCCCAGATGTGCTCAATCGGATTCAGGTCTGGGGAATGGGTGGACCAGTCCATTGCATCAATGCCTTCCTCTTGCAGGAACTCCTGACACACTCCAGCCACATGAGGTCTAGGATTGTCTTGCATTAGGAGGAACCCAGGGCAAACCGCACCAGCATATGGTCTCACAAGGGGTCTGAGTATCTCATCTGGGTACCTAATGACAGTCAGGCTACCTCTGTCAAGCACATGGAGGGCTGTGCGGCCCCACAAAGAAATGCCACCCCACACCATTACTGACCCACTGCCAAACCGGTCATGCTGGAGTAGGTTGCAGGCAGCAGAACGTTCTACACGGCGTCTCCAGACTCTGTCACGTCTGTCACATATGCTCAGTGTGAACCTGCTTTCATCTGTGAAGAGCACAGGGCAAATTTGCCAATCTTGTTGTTCTCTGGCAAATGCCAAACATCCTGCACGGTGTTGGGCTGTAAGCACAACCCCCACCTGTGGATGTCGGGCCCTCATACCACCCTCATGGAGTCTGTTTCTGACTGTTTGAGTGGACAAATGCACATTTGTGGCCTGCTTGAGGTCATTTTGCAGGACTCTGGCATTGCTCCTCCTGCTCCTCCTTGCACAAAGGCAGAGGTACCGGTCCTGCTGCTGGGTTGTTGCCCTCCTATGGCCTCCCCTCACGTCTCCTGATGTACTGGCCTATCTTCTGGTAGTGCCTCCATGCTCTGGACATCCTGGATGAGCTGCACTACCTGAGCCACTTGTGTGGGTTGTAGACTCTGTCTCATGCTACCACCAGAGTGAAAGCACCGCCAGCATTTAAAAGTGACCAAAACATCAGCCAGGTAGCATTGGAACTGAGAAATGGTCTGTGGTCACCACCTGCAGAACCGCTCCTTTATTGGGGGTGTCTTGCTAATTGCCTATAATTTCCACCTGTTGTCCTATTTGTACAACAGCATGTGAAATTGATTGTCAATCAGTGTTGCTTCCTGAGTGGACAGTGTGATTTCACAGAAGTGTGATTGATTTGGAGTTACATTGTGTTGTTTCTTGTGTGTTCCCCTTATTTTTTTGAGCAGTGTATAAACAAAAAAAAAATCTAAAAAATATTATTGCTTTATATACACAACAGCGTTACTGCCAAGTAATCCCACTGTACATTTGGTTCAGATAAGAGTTAACCTTGCCATACTGAGAGATTATGCACAAAGTGAAACCGTGTGCATGCAATTCCTCAAAATCTGACTGAATATGTACTGTAAAATAATAAGTAGTAAGCACTTAAAGGGATAGCTCCGGCACTAAGACATCTTATCCCCTATACAAAGGGTATGTGATAAGATGTCTGATTGCGGGTGTCCAGCAGCTGGGGACCCCCGTAATCTCTCATGCAGACACCCACGATGTTCGCTCTGTGTCTGAAAGGTCACGGCTACGGGGCCGGAGTTTTGTGACATCACAACTCCGCCCCCTTGTGACATCACACCCCCCTCCCTCAATGCAAGCTTATGGAAGGGGGCGTGATGGCCGCCATGCCCCCTCCCATAGACTTGCATTGTGGGGGTGGAGGTGTGACGTCACAAGGGGGTGGAGGTGTGACGTCACAAGGGGGTGGAGGTGTGACGTTACGAAACTTGGGCCCCGTAGTCGTGACCCTTCAGACATGGAGCGAACATTGCTCTGTGCAGCTGCCAGCGGCGGGACCCCAGGATCAGACATCTTATCCCCTAGTCTTTGGGAAGGGCGGCACGCAGCCGGACGTCCCTCTCCCTGCTTGTTCTTGTTCTTGTCATCGATCAGGGTCTGAACAGTCAAACCCCGAGTGTAGAAAACTGTTGAAATGTCCCTAGGACATGGCAAAAATGTTTGTAATTCACAGGTACGCTTTAAATGACATGGTATTATATGTGGGGCATTCACTTTCAGTTAAAATCCTTACCCTAATGACCTTTAGAAACATCTGCAAAAAAAACCTCATTTAATAAGAGTCAATGGTATAATTTAGTAATCATGTTTTTATATCTTTATATACCTCACCCACATGTGTACAAATAGGCCCTGGGAGGATTGAATGGCTTTCTACTTTACATAATAATATAGAAATGATAACCTTTTAGGTTCCATAATTACTTCATTAAATATAGCTATGAGTAAGATAATGAACAGTTAGCCAAAAGTTGGTGCATAAAATACGTGTTATTTTGTAAGGACACTAGAGATGAGCGAATCGAATCTGACGAACCTGAATTCGTTTAGAATTTCAGGAAAAATTTGATTCTGATCGAATACGAACTTCGCCGCGATTTGATCGCACGAATCGATTTATTAAACTCCATTTTCCTGCGTTCTAGGCTGTTTTAGACCTAAGATGGCGGCTCCACATGTCAGTACATGGGGCAAGGCACCATGGTAGGGCGGGAAGCTGGCGCGGGAATCAAGGTAGGCGGGCTGACCCTGAATCACATGTCAGATCAGTGTTCACTGACCCCTGTGATGTCACAGCCCTATATAATCGGCGGCCATCTTCCCTCTGGTCATATCTTCTCCACACGAGATAGGGAAAGGAAGTGACTGCACGTCTGTGTGCTGATCGCATACAACAGCGTTATACAGCATATATGCAGCGGTGACATCAGCATTAGGGAAATACACGGCACAGTGTTGCTGCAGTTCTGAACAAGAACGATTCTAGCAAAACCTCGAATTCTCCTTACTCAATATAGCAGGTATAGAGGTGCTGCATAGCAGTCACCTACGTCATAGATCTCACAGCTGTTTTACCTGTATGGAGCATCTAATCTCCTCTTTTTTCAGCCCAATTGAGTTTTTTCTCTTGCTCCACAAATCTGATTCTCACAATTGTGTGACAGAGTGCAATTTAGGGTTTAATCCCTGTAAAAAAAAAAAAATTCTGTGGTGCTGCCCCGTTGGGTCCTGCTGCTGTTCAGAAATAAGTCATATTAGTGTGGACTTTAGCGCCTTTTTACCATTTTTCGCCTGTTACTCTGTCTCTGTGCTAAATTCAGTGTTATACCACACGTTATACAGGCAGGGAAGTGCCAGGGCGTGCACAGAGAAGGGGCAGAGGCCTACATACGTCAGGCAGAGTTGGCAGCAGACTTGGGGCGAGTGGCAGCAGAAGTCTCAGCAATAGGCCTGAGCTCCCGTTAACACCCAGCGGTCGTGTCGTCGACCCATCTCTCCTCGTCAATTGGTTTGCACACTCATCCCCATCATCACAAGTAACATCTGACAACCCCAGTCAAGAGTCGGTGGGTTCCTCAGACACAACCCTCAGTTGGCATGGCCCGGGAGCAGTCCCCGTAATTCCATTGCTTTTGTACTATGCTGTTCCCTCTCCCAAAGAAGTATCTCATGCTTTGGGTTTAGCTCCACTATTTAGTGAGGACGATGTAATAGAGGACAGTCAGCAGCTAATGGGCAGCCAAGAATGTGAGGAGACATGCGTCGCTTGCTCCGCAAGGCGGCCAAGTAGTGATGCGGAGAGTGACGTGGGAGGCGGTGTTTCAATTGTTCAGGGTCCTGAAGCAGACACTGTTGTGGAACATGAGGAGGACATCAGTGACATGCTCACATCTTTTGATGATGATGAAGCCGATAGCAATTGGGAGCCGGGTGCAGAAGCCGGGGCTTTATCATCATCAGGAGAAGAAATTTGCTCTTTGTCTATGAGGCAGCAAGGTGGTAGCACGGTTGGCAATCAGCGTGGTGGTGGCAGTAGTGGAAATTCAAGAGCCAAACGTGCCAGGGGGAGACCACCTGCTTTGCGGCAAGCTACCATTCTGGGAGGCAGTGGAACAGGGGTTCCTGGAGACGGCACCAATAGCGGTCAAATAGTGCGGACTGCGGGTGGGAAAATGAGCTACTCTGCGGTGTGGTTGTTCTTCATAAAGATTCCGGAGGACCTTAGCGTAGTCACATGCAAAATCTGTAGGCAGAAAGTGAAGGGTGGTCAGGGTTCCAATCTCGGCACCATGTCCCTGCGTCAACACATGATTCGCCACCATAAAGCGGCCTGGGATAACCATGGCTCCGATGTAGTGGTCCAGCCTGCGGCATCACTCAGTGGCCATCCGCTCCCTCCGTCATCCAGCCAAGGCTCCACCACCTCAGCCGAAGGGAGCATTGTGTCAAACCCTCCTTCTGGCGCTCCTGCTTCTTCAGCTTTTTGTCAGCCATTCCGCCAACAATCAATCGGCGAAGCCATGTCCAAGAGACAACAGTATGCGCCCACTCATCCAACGGCGCAGAAGTTGAATGTGCTCCTGTCCAAGTTGCTGGTGTTGCAGTCCCTCCCTTTCCAACTGGTGGACTCTGCAGCTTTCAGGGAATTGAGGGCTTGTGCCGAGCCGAGGTGGAGAGTCCCAAGTCGTCATTTCTTTGCGAAGAAAGCAGTACCAGCCCTGCATAAGTTTGTACAAGAGAAGGTGGGCCAGTCCTTGAGCCTGTCGGTGTGTTCAAAAGTGCACGGCAGCGCCGACGTGTGAAGCTGTAACTACGGGCAGGGACAATACATGTCTTTTATGGCCCACTGGGTAAATGTTGTTCCTGCACAGCCACAACAGCAACTTGGACAGGTCACACCGCTTCCTCCTCCACGCTCTCGCTCCCAGGCAGTTGGTCCTTTTACAGTGTGCGCCTCCTCCTCCTCTTCCTCCTCCCCCATGTCCTCGGCCTCCACTGCACGTCCAAATCTTGGTGGCCCTTCATCGTACCACGTGTGTAGGGCATAGCGCTGTCAAGCCGTCCTTCACATGGTTTGCCTTGGCGAACAGAGTCACACAGGGAAGGAACTGCTAAAGTTCATTAGGGAAGAAATCCGAGTATGGCTTACTCCACGAACTCTGGAAATGGGAACCATGATGACCGACAATGGGAAGAACATCGTGGCCGCGCTCCGACAAGGAAGTGTGAACCATTCGCTCTGCATGGCACACGTGTTGAATCTGGTTGTCAAGAAGATCATCAAGTCTTCACCCCATTTGCAAGACGTCCTGACAATGGCAAGGAAACTGTGCATGCACTTCAGCCACTCGTACACCGCCAAGCACACTTTGCTTGAGCTGCAGCGTCAGAATGGTATCCCACAACATTGTCTCATTTGTGACGTTGCCACACGTTGGAATTCCACCCTCCATATGTTGGACAGACTATGCGAACAAAGAAAAGCCATCAGCGATTTTTTGATGATCCAAGCAGATAGGAGTACTCCCCTGTGTAACTTCAATGTGAACGAGTGGCAGCTCATACGTGACACCTGCCGTTTGCTGAGGCCCTTTGAGGAAGCCACATTTTTTGTTATTTGCTCGAATTACGCCATGAACGAGGTAATTCCACTCCTACATTTACTCCAAAAAATGATTGAAAACATGGCTGGTCACGGCAATGGAGACGTTGCGCCTACATCAGAAGGCTACATGAGTCCTGTGGGGGATGAACTGGAGGAGGATAATGAGGGGCAGAGCGGAGCACAGTTTAGGGTGGATGAGATTGACGGTGTTTATGGTCATTGGACCGGAGAGGAGGAGCAGGAGCAGCCAGAGGAGCTGGAGGGTTATTATGAGGGAGGCGAGACAGAGGACCCAGACACACCGTGGCAGTATGCAGTGGAGATGGAGGCAGGTAGTCCCAGTGAGTCACTGTCACAAATGGCACGATGCATGCTGAGTTGCTTTCGTAGTGACCCCCGAATTGTCAAAATTCGTCAGCGCGATGACTTCTGGATCTCCACCTCATTAGACCCTCGCTATCGGCCCAGAGTGGGGGCCTTTTTTACACCCACTGAGAGGGAGGACAAACTGACCTACTTCAGGGAGCTTCTATCGGCCACATGGTCCGTCCACTCGCAGGTCTGACACGGGGGGCCCTCTGCGCTCACCTTCCACTGCCACGGCTGCTGGGGAGGGGAGGGGTGGCAGGAGCAGTACCGGCTCAATCAGCAGCAGCCTGAATCTACAGTTGCTGATGAGTAGCTTCCTTCAGCTGCATAGTGAAGCTACTCATCAGCAGCAGGTGGACATGGAGCAGGACCTGAACCAGCAGGTGGTGGCATACCTCGACATTACCCTGCCAACAACCGTTGAAGATCCGCTGGACTTCTGGGCAGCCAAACTCAATTAATGGCCGCAACTAGCGGAGTTTGCCCTGGAAAAGCTGTCCTGCCCGGCCAGTAGTGTGCTATCAGAGCGGGTGTTTAGTGCGGCCGGGGCCATAGTCACCCTAAGGCAAACTCGTCTGTCCAATAAAAATGTGGAGAGACTGACGTTTTTGAAGATAAATCAGGGATGGATCAGCCAGGATTTCAAGCCACAAATGACAGATGGGTCTGAGTAGATTGACCATGCTCCTACAACAAAATTTTCTCTATTATGGTTGGTTATGATACACTCTGGGGCAGACCTGGGCAATGTACGGCCCGCTTGCCACATACGGCCCTTTGATTGACTCTGACCGGCCCGCGCTCATTGGGGGACAACTATGCTACTAATCTGGGGGACAACTATGCTCCTAATCTGGGGGACAACTATGCTGCCTAATCTGGGGGACAACTATGCTCCTTATCTGGGGGACAACTATGCTCCTAATCTGGGGGACATCTATGCTGCCTAATCTGGGGGACATCTATGCTGCTTAATCTGGGGGACATCTATGCTGCCTAATCTGGGGGACAACTATGCTCCTTATCTGGGGGACAACTATGCTCCTAATCTGGGGGACATCTATGATGCCTAATCTGGGTGACATCTATGCTGCCTAATCTGGGGGACAACTAAACTCCTAATCTGGGGGACATCTCTGCTGCCTAATCTGGAGGACATCTATGCTGCCTAATCTGGGGGACATCTATGCTGCCTAATCTGGGGGACAACTATGCTCCTAATCTGGGGGACATGTATACTGCCTAATCTGGGTGACATCTATGCTGCCTAATCTGGGGGACAACTAAACTCCTAATCTGGGGGACATCTATGCTGCCTAATCTGGGGGACAACTATGCTCCTTATCTGGGGGACAACTATGCTCCTTATCTGGGGGACAACTATGCTCCTAATCTGGGGGACATCTATGCTGCCTAATCTGGGGGACAACTATGCTCCTAATCTGGGGGTCATCTATGCTGCCTACTCTGGGGGACAAGTATGCTCCTAATCTGGGGGACAACTATGCTCCTTATCTTGGGGACAACTATGCTCCTAATCTGGGGGACATCTATGCTGCCTAATCTGGGGGACAACTATGCTCCTAATCTGGGGGACATCTATGCTGCCTACTCTGGGGGACAAGTATGCTCCTAATCTGAGGGACATCTATGCTGCCTAATCTGGGTGACATCTATGCTGCCTAATCTGGGGGACAACTATGCTCCTAATATGGGGAAAACTGATGCTTCTGGCCTTGGGCCTATAATTTTTTGAAGTTTAGCAGTAGCTAAAAACATGCTTAATGCAAATGTCAACATTGATCTTTAAATGTAAGGGGTTATGAAACCCTCTTGGGTACCCGGAATGACTGCTCCAGACTCGTTCTGTGTCTTTCAGGGTCAATTTACCTCCCTGGTGCCTCAGGCCTTGGGCCTATAATTTTTTGAAGTTTAGCATTAGCTAAATACATGCTTAATGCAAATGTCAACATTGATCTTTAAATGTAAGGGGTTATGAAACCCTCTTGGGTACTGCAAATGACTGCTCCAGAATCATTTTGAGTCTTTCAGTAACTACTTGCCTCCCTGGTGCCTATAATTTTTTGAAGTTTAGCAGCAGCTAAATACATGCTTAATGCAAATGTCAACATTGATCTTTAAATGTAAGGGGTTATGAAACCCTCTTGGGTACTGCGAATGACTGCTTATGACTCATTCTGTGTCTTTCAGGGTCTACTTGCCTCCCTGATGCCTCAGGCCTTGGGCCTTCATTTTTTTTTATCAGTCGCTAAATACATGCCTATTGCAAATTTTAAGAATGATTGTTAAATTCTCGGTGCTCTGCCAGGGCCTTCTCCTACCCCTCCGGTGCCGATCCGAGGATCTCACTAAACTGTCCAATCGGTAGTAGCGATGGGCGGTGTGAACGGTGTGACCCGCACTTACTGGGAATTAATCGTTGATGGCAAATAATTGCAATCCAAGATCCCTATCACTAATTGGTTTCAGTGAGTTACACGCTGCCCTTGAAAGATAGAGACACGCCAATGCGTTCAGTGGAGCGCTAGTGCGGCCAGGACATCTGAGGGCGTAACACTGCTTCAGCATCATTTTTGGTGAAAATTATGTTTTTCTGGGTATTTTATCAAAACCTTTTTTTTTTTTTTTATAAAATTTATGTTAAAAATAAATGTAACAATAAAAAAATCAAAGTACATTCAATAATACACAGAGTCATTACATATTAAAAAGACCAGGTTACAATATGATAACATAGATCCCGCTGTTACGAGGTAGTAAAGTCCAATTTATTACAGGTCGGCTTTGGGAGTATACAGGGAAGACCTGCATTATAGAGTCCTGACAAATTTTCGATATGCGCTTGTTACACAAGGGTACAAATTCTTTTTTTAACAATTTTGATAAAATTGTTGTTTTCTGAGGGTGATTGTGAAGCCCTGGTGTGTAATCGTGCATCAACCTACTCCAGGCTATGTCTTTTAGACAATCTATGGGTTACTGATGCAGCAGAGGTGGGGCCTGGGTCTAGGAATTTCAATTTAAAAAAAAAAAATCAAAAATTGTGTGGCTCATTATTTTTGAGAAGAAAGTCTTTGGGTGGTCCACCGTCCTGCTTTATAGAGTCTTTTGAAATGTTGGATATGCGCTTGTGCTTACACAAAGGTATAAATAAAAATAAAAAAATTATACAATTTTGTTGATTTTGGGGTGGATAATGAAGCCCTGTGTGTACTGGTGCATCAGCCAACTCCAGGCTATGTCGTTCAGGCAATAAATGGGTTACTGATGCCGCTATGGTGAGGCCTGGGTCTGTGAATTTCAATTTTTTTGTATAGCGGGTGCTACCTATGAGAAATCTTTGTCAAAAACTTCTCATATTGTGTTGTTTTTTTTTGGGGGGGGGGGATTGTGAAGGCCTGGTGTGTAGTGTACTAGTGCATCAGCCAACTCCACGCTGTGCCATTCAGCCACTAAATGGTCTCCTCTTGCTGCCAACACCTCCACGCTGTGCCATTCAGCCACTATATGGTGTCCTCATGCTGCCAACACCTCCACGCTGTGCCATTCAGCCACTATATGGTGTCCTCATGCTGCCAACACCTCCACGCTGTGCCATTCAGCCACTATATGGTGTCCTCATGCTGCCCACACCTCCACCCTGTGCCATTCAGCCACTATATGGTGTCCTCATGCTGCCAACACCTCCACGCTGTGCCATTCAGCCACTATATGGTGTCCTCATGCTGCCAACACCTCCACGCTGTGCCATTCAGCCACTATATGGTGTCCTCATGCTGCCAACACCTCCACGCTGTGCCATTCAGCCACTATATGGTGTCCTCATGCTGCCAACACCTCCACACTGTGCCATTCCCCCACTATATGGTGTCCTCATGCTGCCAACACCTCCACGCTATGTCATTCAGTCACTATATGGTCTCCTGACACTGATGCCACCACCAGGCTCTGTCATTGTGCTGCTGTGCAGCAGTGATTCTAAGAGCGATGCCGGTAATCTGCATGCTATTCTGAATAACAGTATTATTTCACTACCCCAGCACACTCCATATGCGTTTTAGGACACAGCAAAGTGTTCTATACCCCTATAGAGGCTGTATGTAGGCTAGAAATAGCCTTTTTTAATATAGATTCGCCGCGAACAAATTCGGATCGAAACAAACTTTTCGGGAAAATTTGGCGAATCGGCCGAATCGAATTTTTGAAGAGTTCGCTCATATCTAAAGGACACCTATGGGTATGGTGAGTCATTCTTGCTTATATTTAGTAGCAGGGCACACCCCATCTGAAACTATGTACAGCTTATAGTTCTTGAGGGCAAACAAATAATATGTTATGTAGGAATGTGCATGGTATGATCTGTGTATGTGTCCTCTACTACAAATGCAACCACAGTTTGTGTTCCAAGTGACAGCATATCTTAGTGATGTGACATCATTTGATACAGGGGCAACACACTAGAACGACACTTATGATAAAACACATAGCTTATTTTTGGTATACTAAATTCCTTTTTTTGTTGCACCTAAGACTACATTTTCCAGATTGTTTTTTATTATGCTAGAAACATATTACAGAGTAGTTGTCATATCCCACAAAAATGTTATATGTTACTCAGCACCTAATTATGATCATGTACATATTATTTTAATGTGCCTAGCACTTATATTTCTCTCACAAATACCTTCTATCTGTTGTTCACTTGGTTTTTCATCCTGTGCTTTGGAGGAGGCGTATCCTCATGCTGCAAGACTAATCTTCCTCCCTCAGTGCTGCGTCTCTTAATTCAATCACTGCAGGCTGCTCTGTAACCACTTTTCCTCTGCAGTCTAATAGGACAGGAGAGGGTACAGAGGAGTGCTAGTCCCACTCTCACTTACTGGACTCTGCCTGTGCTTCAGCTTGGACAAAGATGATGCTGCAGCCAAACAGTATTATTTTCCAGTTGTTATAGGGACCCCTAGTGGTGGTATTTTATAAGCCATGATTTCTATAAAAATAAAATACAATTTTCCTTTGTAGTACAGTATATCAGAAAGGTTAATGTTTTGCCAAGATATAAAACAAATAAAAAGTTTTTGAATCTGACAGTATCTATTTAACCTCTTAAGGATGCAGGGCGTACCTGTACGCCCTGCGCCCGGTCCCAGTCTATGACGTGGGGTCACACCGTGACCCAGCGTCATAGCGTGTTGGTCCTGGTGGCTAATGATCATTGTGCTGTGCACTATTAACCCTTAGACACGGTGCTCAAAGTTGATCGCCGTGTCTAAAGTAACAAAAATACACTCCTGGCAGCTCAGTCGGGTTGATAAGGACCATCGCTCGCTGTGAAATCGTGATGTCCCGATCAGCTAGAACACGAGCGGAGGGTCCATTACCTGCCTCTGGCGCGTCCGATAGATGATTGATTGCTCCAAGCCTGAAATCCAGGCTTGAGTAATCAACCGCCTAGAACACTGATCATTGCCATGTTAATGCTGGCAGTGATCTGTGTAGAAGATCAGTGTGTGCAGTGTTATAGCCACTAGAGGGGGCTATAACACTGCAAAAAAAAGTGTGAAAAAAAGTTAATAAAGATCATTTAAACCCTTCCCTAGTAAAAGCAAGAATCACCCCCCCCCCCTTATCCTATTAAAAAAAAACTGTGTAGAGAAAAAGAAAAATAAACATATGTGGTATTGCCGCAAGCAGAAATGTCTGAACTATAAAAACATATCATTAATTAAACTGCATGATCAATGGCGCACGCGCAAAAAAATTCCAAGGTCCAAAATAGCTTATTTTTGGTCACTTTTTATAGCATGAAAAAATGAATAAAAAGTGATCAAAAAGTCAGATCAATACAAAAATTGTACCGCTAAAAACTTCAGATGACGGTGCAAAAAATGAGTCCTCATACCGGCCTGTATGCAGAAAAATAAAAAGTTATAGGGGTCAGAAGATGACAATTTTAAATGTATTCCTTTTCGTGCATGTAGTTATGATTTTTTCCAGAAGTATGACTAAATCAAACCTATATAAGTAGGGTATCATTTTAATCATATGGACCTGCAGAATAAATCCTACCATACAAATGATGAGCGCAGTAATAAGGAGCCAATAAGGAAATCTTCATATTCTAAATGCTTGCAAGGTGTACAAATTCCAAATGTAGCATATAATCAATGTCCAGCTCTGAAAGGAAAGCTACTTGCACAGGCCTGCAGAAAAGAAGCCAATAAAAATTCTTGCAAAATACAGCACCTCTTCATATTTTTTTTTGCCATCCAAGACAACTATTTTTTTTATGACTTCCCAATAACTTCAATTTATTTTGAGCAAGAAAACAGGTAACTCATGACAGTGAGGATAACTGAAGACACAATTGTGAATTGCATAACTGCATTTACATTTCATTTTTCAGTAATTTTGGAGGAGGACGAGGACATGAACATAGTCCAACATTGTTTTTTCTTTTCTTTTATATAACTCTAAAGGGAACCCGTCAGCTCCCTGTTAGTCTAAAAACTGCCCCATCACATAATAGTGATAGCACACAGTGCTATCTATTTCTAAAAGATTTCTGTGCACTGAAGTAAAATCAACTTTAATTGTCAGTCCCTATTCTGCTGCCCCTGGCCTCCTCCTGCCCACTCAGGCTTGACTAACACCCCAAGTGCCGCGAACTTCACTCAAAGCCTGGCACTGAGGGTGTCAATCATGCCTGAGTGGATGGGAGGAGGGAGTAGGCTGCAGCTCTGATTCCATTACTACTTTTAAGGCGCCAGGACTGACGATTAAAGAGGATTTTACTAAAAGTATTCCATTGCAGGAAACATATAGATACAGCATCAGAACGCCTAGCACTACCACAATCAGGTAATGGTGGTAGCTTATAAGCCTCAGGGAGCACATTCCCTTTAATATACATTATTTTAAGACTGCTTTCAAGTCCCAATGGTGGTCTCTTGTCAGGTTCAGTAGAACTATGTGAAAGCTACGTAAACGTAAACCTTTTTCACAGGGCGATTATCAGCTGAGCAGGTCAATTATTGCCCAGTAGAAAAAACCCAGTGATCAGTCCATAAACAAGTATTAGTCATTTTGGTGACTGATCTCTGGGATTGGGATTGATCTCTGGGATTGGGCAATTGTTGATTGCCTGCACATCTACCTGTGTAAACAGGGCCCTTATTGTGTACTCAAGAATAATGTAAATGAAGGGCCACATAAACAATTCAGTAATCATTTGCGTGGCCCTGACCACACAATCATTGTGTAAAAGGCTTATTAAATGAGTGCCGATTGAGTATGGGTCAGCCAATGTAAAAGGACCCTTAGGACTTTACATAGCAATAGTAGGGCTTAGGTTTATACAAAGCCATAATAGCTTTCATAAAGATCCATAAACCCTCGGCTCTACTTTTGTATGCCTAACATAGGCACGCAAAGTTTTTTTTTTTGGGTCAGATTATCTATAAATGCTATCAAAAACAATATTATGACATATTCATGTGAAATTCGTTGAACTCGATATGTAAGCATTAGTTCTAAGGTAAAATATGAAGTCCAAAAAATGTGTATAGCAATGTACAGAGTCTCTAAGGCTTCATGCTCAGAAGCTATGAAGGCTTATTGCATTGCTATTAAAGGGGTACTCCGCCCCTGGACATCTTATCCCCTATCCAAAGAATAGGGGATAAGATGTCTGATCGTGCTGGGACCCCCGCGATCTCTTAGCAGCACCCGGCATTCATTTAGAATGTTGGGCACGGGCTGCAGGGTCGTGGCGTCACGCCACGCCCCCACAATTCAAGTCTATGGGAGGGGTGCCACACCCCCTCCCATAGACTTCAATTGAGGGGGCATGGTGTGACATCACAAGGGGCGTGGCTGTGATGTCATGACCCCACCACCCGCACCAAGCATTTTGAGCAAAATGTTCCTAATGCTGGGGCAGCGGAGTACCCCTTTAAGGTTTTGTTCACAAGGCTTTGCCATTTGCATAAACACTGTGCACTATATTTTTTTTAAAGGCTAAACATTTTTTAGCTATATGTTAGCTAAAAAATTAATAACCATGAAAAGCTAGTAAACAATTGAGTGAAATAAATCAAAGGATATGGATTGATATGGCAATCTGTTTATATACAATTATTAGCATTGGTTACATTTTTTTCAGTTTTGACTTTTGGAACCTATCCCCTGTGGTACTCATAGACTAGATAGTTCTCTTAGAGGAAAAAAAAAATTATAACTGAATCCAATTTAAGCAATGTCAGTTGTCTAGAGTAGGTGATATATAAAATAGGTCCAAATAGATTTTTCTTGCTATTTATTTGATTTTTTTTCTTACAACATATTTAGGAGACAACTAACCTGAAATACAGAGAATTAAAATGATCTAGAAAGTAAAGGAAAGAGGGGCTATCACCTTATTTGAACCAAGTCTTGGCTGTGAAATTTGCAGCTATTGAGGTTTTTTCACTGTTCAAACAAATAGTCCTTTGTACTTTATGGTCCATTACTTGAGCCCGACTGGAGGAAACAAAATGAAATGCATGTCCTGGATTGCAGCCAGGGTTAGGGTGGGGTACACTGCTTTGCCTATGGAAAGGGGATTATCATCATACCTTTTCAGTCGGTAACTACTTAATTCAAAGGCCACTAAGTATAAAATGATTAACCATAACATTAAAACCACCTGCCTAACAGTGTGCAGGTTCCCAGTGTACTGCAAAAGCAGCCCTGAACCGATGAGGCATGGACTTTACAAGACTTCTAAAGGTTTTCTGTGATATCTGGAATCAAGAAATTAGTAGCAGACCCTTAAAGTATATGTATCATGAACAAAAACGTATCCCCTATCTGAAGGATAGGTATATCCCCCCACAGTTGACAGGTAGGTACATCTTACAGCAGTTAGTTCCCTAATTAGGTAGACCTTCCCATAGGCATACATCCTTAGGTAGGTAAATTAGGTAGGTAAATAGGTAGACCTTCCCACAGGCATACATCCTTAGGTAGGTAAATTAGGTAGGTAAATTAGGTAGACCTTCCTATAGGCATACATCCTTAGGTAGGTAAATCCCCCCCCCCCTCCTTCCAAGTAGGTAAATATGTTGGTAAGTAGCTATAGCTAACTAGTTAGGTAGTAGCAAATAGGCAGCAGCAACTCCATAAACCCATGTCACAGAATTATTTATGCATTATAGATTTCATGAGTAATTTTAAAATCTACATTCAAACCATTAGGTTTAATCGTATTCAATTCGTAAATCCACCAACGAATTGAATACGATTAAATCTAATGGTTTGAATGTAGATTTTAAAATTACTCATGAAATCTATAATGCATAAATAATTCTGTGACATGGGTTTCTGTATATGTTTGATTTTTTTATTATTATTTTTTCTTATTATTTGTAACACCTTTATTTTCTCTTTTTTTATCATTACAGATGGATACGCGGATGGGAAGATCGCTCACCTATTCAATAACACTGTTTCCTGCAGTTCTATCTATTGCATGTCATTTAAAATTCTAGTTGCTTGTACTTTAATAGATTGTATGGTGCCTCATATATATTAGCTATACTTCTCCAAGTTGTACTGCATGGCACCGTATGCATTCGGGTGTGATTACCTATGGCAACACCCCGGACCTGCTTGGAGTGGCTTTAGTGTGTGCGTCATTCATTTGCCGCACCACCGAATAGCCCTGTGCAGATTGCAAGTACGTAGGAGATTGCTGTATGGCTACAAGTTGCAGTTGCCCTTCTGCTAGATGGCGCCCGAGCTTCTGTTTTGCACAACACGCATGCGCAAGATATTGTATGCGTGTAACTTAGCAACTAGTTCACATGACTTCACATAGTGATGTCATTTCCGGTCTCGGCCGCCCCGTACCGGAAACGCCGAACTCCGGCGTCCGCATGGAATACAGTGAACATAGAGACAATGGTGAGTGTATCTATCCCCCCGCCCATCTGAATACATATGAATGATGTCACAATTGCACTTGTTGTATAATTAATAGGAATGTACGTTTTTATAGGCATAAACTAAATGTTTGAATATATATGTACACATGATATATATGTATATTCCTTACTCTATAGCACTTGGCACTTTTCTGCACATAATATTTAAGCTGATGTTTTATAATAATGTTTTTGCACTTAATTATTTAATGATTGTATTGGTCCTGCGTGACCATAAAAACTCACTGGCTATGTCATTTGTTGCTTGAAAATGGTTTGGTGAGCAAACCGAAACGTCGCCTCACGTTGTGTGAATAAAATTCACTTTTTTGCACTTTATGGAGTTGCTGCTGCCTATTTGCTACTATTCTATGGATCCCTGAACCTGGGCTCTACGCTGACGGCACCCGTGCACTTTATACTGGGGATGTGCTGCTCTCCTTTTGCTTTTGTAACTAGTTAGGTAGGTAGCCAGGAAGTTAGGTAGGCAGGTAAGTAGTTGAGTAGGTAGCCAGGTAGGTAGCTAGCTTTGAAGGTAAGTAGATATGTAGCTAGCTAGGTAGGTAAGTAGGTAGTTAGCCTAGTTAGATGGCTAAGTAGGGAGCTATATAGCTATGTAGCCACCTAAGTAGGTATGTGGCTATTTTTTACTCTGTTTACTTTTCAGTAAAACGAACATGTTATTTTTGTTTTATAGGCAAGTACGATGACAGGGATGCCCAATGTATATACTTTTTTAATGTTTCACTACTATAAAAAATGCTCTAAATCACTGTATTCTGACCTCTATAACTTTTTTGTCTAAAGAGCTGTAGATTGGCAATTTTTTTTGCACTTCAGTGCCATTTCAGTATCAATAGATCTTTTTAATTGCCCTTTATTATTTTTTTTCTAAGATGTGATGCAACCAAAAATGATTAATTTCTGCATTTTCCTGCTGCTATGTACCCTAGGATAATCATCTGTGCCTTGTTGTCTCATCACTGCACCTATCCTGGGATCTAATGAGTGGTCCCTTTGCAGACCAATGTATCGTTACTGAAGTTTTGCTATACTGCAGATATTGATCCCCTGATGAACCCCGATATTGCTTACATTCATATAAGGGGGAAACAAGTTTGGAAATATAGAACAAATCTTGTTTGAAAATGTGTTTCACGTGCAGAAATTTGTAAATTATACTCAGACTATATTGTGTGGGTAGAATCTCATACTTATTTTTGCCATATTTGCTCGGCCTCACAACCCACCTTTATCATTAACATGTTAATGTCTTAAGTATTGTTTTTTTGCTTTGCACATCCTTGGTGCTTGAGGATGACCTATTTTAAAGTATATATATTTTAAATGTTATGTCTTAACCCTTTAACGATGCAGGACATAAATGTACGTCCTGGTGAGCTGGTACTTAACGCGCCAGGACGTACATTTACATCCTAAGCATAACCGTGAGCATCGGAGCGATGCCCGGATCATGCACGGCAGGTCCCGGCTGTTGATCGCAGCCAGGGACACACCGGTAATGAAAGGAAAAGTTATTGACTCGAGTATAAGCCTAGGGTGGGAAATACATCATCCCCCCCTGTCATCATCCAGACCCCCGTCATTAACATCCTCATCATCATCACCGCCTGTCATCATCCAGACCCTCATCATCATCACCTGTCATCATCCCACACACCCTCCTTCATCATCCCCACCCCCCTTCATCATCCCCTTGTCATCATCCCCACCCCCTTCATCATCCCCTTGTAATCATCCCACCCCCCCCTTCATCATCCCCTTGTCATCATCCCACACACCCCCCTTCATCATCCTCTTGTCATCATCCCACACCCCCCCCTTCATCATCCTCTTGTCATCATCCGCCCGCAGTGGTCTTCAACCTGCGGACCTCCAGAGGTTTCAAAACTACAACTCCCAGCAAGCCCGGGCAGCCATCGGCTGTCCGGGCTTGCTGGGAGTTGTAGTTTTGAAACCTCCGGAGGTCCGCAGGTTGAAGACCACTGCGGCCTTCGACATCATCCAGCCCCCTCTCACCCCCTTTAGTTCTGTACAGTACTCACCTCCGCTCGGCGCTGGTCCGGTGCTGCAGGACTGTCCGGTGGGGAGGTCGTCCGGTGGGATAGTGATTCCGGGCTGCTATCTTCACTGGGGCCGCCTCTTCTCCGCGCTTCCGGCCCGGAATAGAGGCGTTGCCTTGACAATGACGCAGAAGTACGTTGGCAATGAACGTACCTCTGCGTCGTTGTCAAGGCAACGTGACTATTCTGGGGCCGGGCCCGAAGCGCTTAGAAGAGGCCTCCCCGGTGAAGATAGCAGCCCAGAACCACTATCCCACCGGACGACCTCCTCACCGGACAGTCCTGCAGCACCGGACCAGCGCCGAGCGGAGGTGAGTACTGTACAGAACTAAAGGGGGTGAGAGGGGGCTGGATGATGTCGAAGGCCGCAGTGGTCTTCAACCTGCGGACCTCCGGAGGTTTCAAAACTACAACTCCCAGCAAGCCCGGACAGCCGATGGCTGCCCGGGCTTGCTGGGAGTTGTAGTTTTGAAACCTCTGGAGGTCCGCAGGTTGAAGACCACTGCGGGTGGAGAGTTCACTCGAGTATAAGCCGAGGGGGGTGTTTTCAGCACGAAAAATCGTGCTGAAAAACTCGGCTTATACTCGAGTATATATGGTAAGCAAATATGGTATCAATAAAAAGTACAGATCAGGGCGCAAAAAATGAGCCCTCATGCCGCCACTTATATGGAAAAATGAAAAAGTTATAGGTCTTCAAAATAGGGGGATTTTAAACGTACTAATTTGGTTTAAAAGTTTGCGATTTTTTTTAAGCGCAACAGTAATGGAAAAGTATGTTATCATGGGAATCATTTTAGTTGTATTGACCCAAAGAATAAAGAACACATGTCATTTTTGCTGTAAATTGTACGGCGTGAAAATGAAACCTTCCAAAATTAGCAAAATTGCGGTTTTCTTTTTAACCCCTTAACGACGCCGGACGTATATTTACGTCCTGCGCCGGCTCCCGCGATATGAAGCGGGATCGCGCCGCGATCCCGCATCATATCGCGTCGGTCCTGGCGCTCATCAACGGCCAGGACCCGCGGCTAATACCACACATCGCCGATCGCGGCGATGTGTGGTATTAACCCTTTAGAAGCGGCGGTCAAAGCTGACCGCCGCTTCTAAAGCGAAACTGAAAGTGACCCGGCTGCTCAGTCAGGCTGTTCGGGACCGCCGCGATTTCACCATCCCGAACAGCTGACCGGACACCGGGAGGGCCCTTACCTGCCTCCTCAGTGTCCGATCGGCGAATGACTGCTCCGTGCCTGAGATCCAGGCAGGAGCAGTCAAGCGCCGATAACACTGATCACAGGCGTGTTAATACACGCCTGTGATCTGTGTAGAAGATCAGTGTGTGCAGTGTTATAGGTCCCTGTGGGACCTATAACACTGCAAAAAAAATAAAAAATAAAGTGTTAATAAAGGTCATTTAACCCCTTCCCTAATAAAAGTTTGAATCACCCCCCTTTTCCCATAAAAAAAATAAAACAGTGTAAAAAAAAAATAAATAAACATATGTGGTATCGCCGCGTGCGTAAATGTTCGAACTATGAAAATATATCATTAATTAAACCGCACGGTCAATGGCGGGCGCACAAAAAAATTCCAAAGTCCCAAAAAGCGTATTTTGGTCACTTTTTATAACATTAAAAAAATGAATAAAAAGTGATCAAAAAGTCCGATCAAAACAAAAATCATACCGATAAAAACTTCAGATCACGGCGCAAAAAATGAGTCCTCATACCGCCCTGTACATGGAAAAATAAAAAAGTTATAGGGGTCAGAAGATGACATTTTTAAACATATAAATTTTCCTGCATGTAGTTATGATTTTTTCCAGAAGTGCGACAAAATCAAACCTATATAAGTAGGGTATCATTTTAACCGTATGGACCTACAGAATAATGATAAGGTGTAATGTTTACCGAAATATGCACTGCGTAGAAACGGAAGCCCCCAAAAGTTACAAAATGGCGTTTTTTCTTCGATTTTATCGCACAATGATTTTTTTTTCCGTTTCGCCGTGCATTTTTGGGTAAAATGACTAATGTAACTGCAAAGTAAAATTGGCGACGCAAAAAATAAGCCATAATATGGATTTTTAGGTGGAAAATTGAAAGGGTTATGATTTTTAAAAGGTAAGGAGGAAAAAACGAAAGTGCAAAAACTGAAAAACCCTGAGTCCTTAAGGGGTTAATTTCCCCACACAAATAGTATTTTTTTGGTTCTGCCATACATTTTATGGTAAAATGAGTGATGGCATTACAACGGACAACTGGTTGCGCAAAAAACAAGCCCTCATACTAGTCTGTGGATGAAAATATAAAAGCTTTATGATTTTTTGAAGGCGAGGAGGAAAAAACGAAAACTTAAAAATAAAATTGTCTTAGTCCTTAAAGGGGTACTCTTCTCCTAGACATCTTATCCACTATCCAAAGGATAGGTAATTAGATGTCAGATCACCGGGGTCCTGCTGCTAAGGACCCCCGGGATCGCTGCTGCGGCACCCTGCTATCATTACTGCCCAGAGCGAGTTCGCTCTGCGCGTAATGACGGGCAATACAGGGGCTGGAGCATCATGACGTCACGGCTCCACCCCTCGTGATGTCACAGCCCGCCCCCTCAATACAAGTCTATGGGAGGGGGCATGGCCCCTTGCCATAGACTTGCATTTAGGGAGCGGGCCGTGATGTCACGAGGGGTGGAGCCATGATGTCACGCTGCTCCTTCCCCTGTATCCCCCCTCATTACGCACAGAGTGAACTTGCTCTGTGCAGTAATGATAGCGGGGTGCCGCAGCGGCGATCACGGGGTTCCCCAGCAGCAGGACCCTGGCGATCTGACATCTTATCCCCTATCCTTTGTATAGGGAATAAGATGTCTAGGGGTGGAGTACCCCTTTAAGGCCCAAATTGGCTGAGTCCTTAAGAGGTTAATAGAGCCATAATACTCATACTTTTTAAATGCAATTTCTTAAGTTTAGCCTTTTTTTAAGAGAAATGGTACAAGAGGGGTGATTTAAAATTATACTGGTTTGGGTCCAATTCTTCTCCTGTGATAGAGTTTGGACTAGGGACTTCTCCTGAAACCATTGGCTAGGAGAATTAAAGGGTTGAAAAGAGTTATCCAGGTTTAGAAAAACAGAATTAATTTCTTCAAAAAACAGCTCAGGTTGAGTGCAATATTAAAGTGAATGGAGACAAGCTATAATAGCAAACACAACCTAAGGACAGATGTGATGCAATTTCTGAAACAATTTAGCTGTTTTTCTGAGATAACCCCTGTAAGTATTTGCATGTGTTGTATCAGATGAGTGATTCATTGGTCATGGGGTATGCTACCCAAGATTCAATGCAGAAGTTTCCTGAAAGGCTGCAGGAGTCCATAGTCCAACCTCCTCTCCCCAAAGAGCTAACCTAAAAATAACAGTTCATTTTGAGTCTGACTATGAAGAAGTTTGGAGGATTTTACACAAAAGGTTGTCTCCAGTTCGTGCTGAGGGCATTATGCTTAAAGATCCAGCTTAAAAAATAATCAGTATCTACTATACTAGTATATACTATAGTATAGTAGATACTCTACTATTTACAAGAGGAGAAAGCTGAACAAGTACCCTTCTGCATACACTTTTTTCTTTGCTGATCAACAATCAGCGTTAGTGCTTTGTGGCTAAAAATGTCACAGAAGTTTTTATCACCTTGCCCTGCACATAGGGTATTATTCTGCAAATCTGTGAGTGAAGTGCAAGTATGTGTACCACAGTAAGCCGACATGTGTAGGTCCCTCATAGTAGAGGGCATCTAATTGGATGGTTCCCGTTTCCTATCTACAACTATATCTACTTTAGTATACCACTTGCACATGCAGAGAGCACACCTGAGACTTTCCAGACAGTTTATCTGTTAATAAAGCAACTCTGAGATGGATAGTGACCAACTCTTCACTCATCTTCTTAAAAACATGATGTAAAAGGTGTGAGACAGTGACAATAATGGTCGTCAGGAATAGCTATATATGTATAGTACCAAAGGTACTTGTCGTTTTGGGTACTGTAGCTCTGCTGGTTGGCAACCATCAGTGTACCAAGTGTCCGGGTTACCAGTGTCGGGCGAAATTTTTTATGCCATGCGTCTGCTGTATTTCCTGGTATTCCTGCTCTTGTGTGTATCTTGCTGCAGTTCCCACTCTGTCCACTAGGGGCCATGCACGAGCACGGGCTGAGCTTTACTCCCTAATGAGACCTCCTCCAATCCCAGCATATATATATTAGTCTGCCACATCTGCTGTTCCAGGCCTCTGCAAGGTTAAATTTTGGATTATATGCTGCACTGCTAAGGTTTCTGTAGCCTGTCTGCCTGACCAGAAGTCTTTCTGTTGATCCTGTGTTCCTGATCCCTGCCTGTATACTGGACTTTGCATTTGCCTATTCCCTTGGACTCTAACTTGTCTATTCTGTGTATGAACTTGGAGGGTCCAGCACAATTCCTGTCTGCTTGCAGCTTGTTTCAGCCAGCCTGCACCTGTAGCTATCTAGGCTAGCTGCTCTCCAACCTTCTGCTATAAACAGCTGGTCTGGATTTTTATGGGATAAAAAAAAGGCAGATTCGGAAGTGGGGCTACCCTCTTTCTGGGCCATTCAAGGTTTACAGACTAGCCCAGATCAACACAGATGCTGAAGACAGCTCATCACTGGGATTTAAAACTAGGTGAGCATCAGTCTACAAGTAAAGGAACCTGCACCATTGTTTTGTTTAAATCTGAAGGTTTTCAGCTTCAACAGGGGACAATGTAACCTGTGTGAGTAACACATTTGTTGATTGTTGTGTTGAATGATTAGTAGTAGGCCACCTATATAGACAGGGAAGTTTTAAATGTATAGTTAGTGCTGGACAAGCAGGATTTATTTTATGTTTATGTCTGAGTATGAAGGCTGTATTTATTTTGTTACTAAAAAATCAAGACAGGAGATGTCCTTTTTAAACATAACCTCTGTGTCCTGTCCCTGTCTCTGACTGCTATTTTGCTGCTATGTGATTGGTTCTACAGAGCTAATCTTCCACACTGGCTTTGCATAGAACATTTAGTAAATTTTAAAGGGGTACTCTCTGGAAAAAAAAATGTTTAAATCATTTGGTGGCACAAAGTTAAACAGATTAGAAAATTACTTATTTTTTAAAATCTGAATCCTTCCAGTACTTATCAGCTGCTGTATGCTCCACATGAAGTTTTACTTCTTTCTGGAGTTCTTTTCAGTCTGGCCAGAGTGCTCTTTGCTTACACCTCTCTCAATATCAGGAACTGTCCAGAGCAGGAGAGGTTTGCTATGGGGATTTGCTTGTACTCTGGACAGTTCCTGACATGGACAGAGGTGTCAGTAGAGAGCACTGTGATCAGACTGAAAATTAATTCCAGAAAAAAATACAACTTCCTCTGAAGCATACAGCAGCTGATAAGTACTGAAAGAATTAAAATTTTTAAATAGAAGTCATTTACAAATCTGTTTAAAGGAGTACTCTGAAGTAAACTTATCTTATCCCATTGTAAAGCCAGCAATAAGTTATATAACAACCTCAATTACCTCCGTTGTCTTACTTCCACGCATCCCCGACTTTTCCGGAATCCGGAAGTACAGGCTGTCTGTCACAATTATGAATTTTGTTCCCGGGCCGCAGCCATCTTGGTAACGAAACGTCACCTTGTTCAGGATCCTCCCCGCTCTATGCCGGCCCCCCTAGCCACGACTCGATCACTCCCACCATTTACATATTCATGCAATTGCACAGCCGTCATTCGCTGGGCTGCGCAAACACCTCACAATGCCCTTAGCCTATCAGCGCGAGCCGTACGCGCCTGCGCACTAATCCTTTCCCAGGACCGGATATGCGATCTCTTTAGGCCAATGATATCGTTGATTTTACGCTGTTGTAACTACCAGGGATATTCTCAAAAATACTTAGTAAGTTTTACATAGCGGGCAAGCTCCTGCACACTGCGCATCCCGGGATCGGTCATCTGTAGTCCAATGATATCCCTGATAGTTACGCTGGTGTAACTACCAGGGATATTCTAGTAGCAAGTTAGTTATCTTCATATTGTAGCCAGGGAATGGAGGGGGAGGGAGACACAGATGATTGGGGTGGGGTTAGGGGCATGGGCGGCATTACTATTGACATTATTAGGTAGGGGAGAGCAGGAGGGAGGAGAGGGGTTGCGGAGAAGGGAGGCACGGAGGGACAGGAACTTGCAGCAAAGCAGCATGGGGGATGACGATTTTTACGTCATCCTCCACACCACCATAAATCAGATTAAATCAGATTACTCCTTTAACTTTCTGGCACCAGGCAATTTAAAAAAAATTGTTTTCCACCGGAGTTCACCTTTAAGTTGTTTCCATGGTACACAAGTATCCTACGCTCCTCACCACAGTGACTGCGTATTTGACAAAAGAGTACCTAGGCTTACAGTGGATCATCAAGTAAGCCAGACAACCCTGCCACATGATATCGCAAAGAGACTACCACCCTAATGAGACTACTACTCCTAGCTAGCCAGTCTTGGTACATTTGACATCCTCCTCTGTGTGCTAAATGAATATAACCACTATACTTCTGTGCTTCATCTGACAATCATCTGTCACTTTATGCGTCTAGGACCTATATTTCTCTTAAAAATACTCTTTTTCTCTTGCTCACTTGTTTTGTCATCTTCTCTTGTGGAGGGGCGTGACTCTTTCTTGCCCTCACTCTGCTCTAGTCACTAAGTATCGTAAGCGAGCTTTGGCTGTGTTGCCTTCATCTGTTGTAAAACTACAGCCAAAGGATGTCCTGGCATGCTGGGAGTTTTAGTTTTGCAACAGTTGGAGGCAACACTGCTTTAACGCAATGTTTCACAAACACTGCACCTCCAGCTGTTGCAAAACTACAACTCCCAGCATGCTCAGACAGCAAAAGGTTGTGTGGACATGCTGGGAGTTCTAGTTTGCACACGTACATTCTAGCCCCATCTCTCGCCAGGGGACTCCTCCGCACCGCACTACATGCTCCCGGGTGAAGCCTCTGTCCCCAGGAGAAGTCCGGATTAGCGTAACTAATCTGCCCGAACAGGAGGGTGTCGCGGAGGCAGAGGAAAGACAGCCCGGTATCCGCTGTGGAGGGTGGGAGGGCTCTCCTCTCTGCATGTCGGCATCTCTGTCTTTCTATGCAGGCTGTCCCGCGCCAACTGTGTGTGAGTGTACCCCCCGCGCTCACTCACAGGCAGGACGTGCCCGTGCATACACAGCAGCCAGTGCAGTTGTGATGTCCTATACTGAATACCGGCGTGCTTTACGGCCAGTATCTAGTAAAATATAGGTTCGTCTGTCTGCAGAATGATAGACAATCCCTTTTGGCGGTAATTTTAAAATGAAATTTTTAGGTAAAATTGACAGGTTTTTATTGAACATTATATTTAAAAAAGTCATTTTATCACTAGGTCTTTTTTTATGATGACAATGCCTCTTTAAGTAATATTGTTCTGTTTGCATTACTTTGGTCTGTTATTGTCTTCTCTTAAAATGGAGCCACTCTGAAGACAGATTACGGTACATCATGCAGCTACATTCTTCCAACTAGACAGTTTTAAAAAACATAGAACAAGCAAAAAATAATTCAAATAATTATTCCGGTGACATTTTTTTTTTCATATGAACTGGATCCAGAAAGAACAGATTTGTAAATTAAGGTGGAGCCAGCACTGATAAAAAGTATCCTTTAATATAATCCAGGTTAAAATCCTAAGGCAGGCAAACAATGAAACACAAGGACAATAGTGCAAGACTGCATAACTGGAAGTCCTCAAACGCAGACGCGTTTCAGGCCACAAGGCCTTTAGTCATGGCATACATGTGAACACTTTAGCGGTGGAATAATATAATTACTAAAAGCTCTATTCAACTCATTGAATTAATAGTAGAATTTGAAGAAACATTATTACAGGATGTAACTACTGAAATCAAAACTACGCAAGACAACCTCAGACCATTCATCTCTACTCAAGAATTTATGGACTTTGATAAAAAGCTTAAAGAAAAAAATCACTAAATTGGAGGACATTATCAAACAAACAAAAATATCGAAATTTCAGCGTGATACTCACGACTTTTGTACGAAAACAGAGTACATTTGGGGCCAATGGGAAAATATCTTTTCCAATCCTAAATCCATTCTGAAAAAAGGTCATAAAAAATATTACAAAAAAAGAAAAAATAATAATCATGTCAGCTTTACATCTACTGACCAAAGCTCCTCGGATAATACTTACTGATATGTCAGAATTTTCAGATACGGGTGCTGAATCAGAATCTAATTTGAACACCACACAAAGAAATGACCGTAAAATATGGTCAAAAAACGAATCCAGAGGGCGGGGAGAAAACATAAAAACCAGAACATCAGAAGGCACCAAAACCAAGAAGAAAACATAAATGAAAATTGCCAAGTGGTTAACATCTCATCATATATTATTTCTGATTATGAATTGAAATTATTGTCCAAAGGTTTGGGATTCTCACCTACCATACAATTCGACTTCTACAAAACCATTCTCGATGTAAATAAATTTGTACGTCTTCTTACTGTAAAAAAAACATTTCCTATCGGATAACAGTACGGTAGAACAGCCTGTTTGTTCAGATCAAATGGAACAGAATTCACATGGTGCGACTGCACCAGATCTGATTTTGAAATCCCTGGAAGAACAGATGGCTTTTCGTGATTTGCACGTACTTGAGTCCGACAGTAGAGTTGATTCCATCAATAAGTCTTGCCAGTTTATAACGTCTAACCCAGACTTTTATCCCGTCCATTCACGGCCACCGGTCTTAGACCGTTTTCAAGATTTGGTTATGAAGGACTTAGTGGCCCTTAAAAGTGAAGACACATCTCACATCAAGGGTAATTTGACCAAAGGTGAAAGAAGGGCTTTGTCTAATCTCCAAAAAAATACAGATCTTACAATAAGATCGGTTGATAAAGGCGGTTCAGTCATTTGTATGGACACTGGGTTATACGTAAAATTATGTGAAGATCTACTGTCGGATACTAATACATACCTACCGCTTTCAGCCGATCCTACTGCTGTGTTTCAGAAATCTTTGTCGGAATTGCAAGGGAGTACTATTCTTAGCCAAAAAGAAATTGACTATATGTTTGTAGAGCAACCAATTATCCCCATTTTGCATGCTTTACCCAAGCTTCATAAGGACCGATTCCCGCCGCCGATGCGACACATCGTTGTGGGAATCGGTTCCCTTAACGAACGTTTATGTCAGTGGCTTGATTCAGTCTTACAACCCATAGTTCCTAAATGTCCTAGCTACATTAAAGACACAAAGCACCTCCTGACAATTCTGGATTCATTTGAATGGTGTGAACAGTACTCATGGCTCACATGCGATATTGAATCTCTTTATTCATGTATTCCCCACCATTTAGCGATCACAGCACTCACATATATTTTAGATAATTTTTCCAATTATGATTTTGAACTGAAACAATTTATTTTGGATGTGACTGCTTATATTTTAAAACACAATTATTTTTTGTTTAATGGTGTTTTTTATTTACAAAAAACTGGGTGCAAAATCTTCAACGGCCCTCACCAATTTATTTGTGTTTTGGTGGGAGAATTTTTTCATTTTTTCTGATCACAACCCATATCGAGACAATATCGCTTGGTTTGGTAGATACGTCGATGACGTTATTGTGATATGGAAAAACAATGAGAATTTGGTTAAGGAATTTATGTCTTATCTTAATGATAACCATTGCAATTTATTGTTTACTTATACCTGGTCGAAAACTTGCACTCCCTTCCTCGATGTGCATTTGGTTGCTAAAGGCAACATTGTCGAGGTCCGTCCATTCCGTAAAGCCATTTCTGGGAATATATGGAGATATATAAAAATAGAATTTATATAGAACCAGTCCTCAAGGTACAATTGAAAGGATAGAGATAAAGATATAAGAGAGTAGGTCCAGTAAATATTGATAAATGGTGCTTATTATAATAGTAGATACAAAGATTGTTAATAATATATGTATGATAAAGGACGGCCTAAAAACCTTAGCAGGGCCCCTGCATGGGGTATAGGGGTCCAAAAATGAGTAAAAGATAGATAAAAAATGATAAAAAATAGATAAAATCAAGGGAATATGTTGTATATCGGGGCAATAAATAGTCTCTAATGTAGATGGTATAGATGATATTTTCACCAGAAATAGTTCATTCAATCAATTATGTATGCATACAGTTCATAGGTGGTACGGTGGAAGATAGCGCTTATTAATAGAAATGTCACAGTTCAGTTATAATATTCAGCGCTGAGGTTATATTGTTGCGTGGAAGTACAATGTAACAATGTACTGAGGTATGCCTGGTCGGCTCCTTGTAACAAGGTTCGGTGCACAGCACCACTCACCGGCTCCTGGAGGGGACAGAACAGGCTGGCGTGGCTGGGCAGTCAGCACAAGAAGATACCTGTCTGGCGGCTGGCTAGTTGGGTCCTGGGCTGGCACAGCTGGCGTCCGGCCTTTTGGGGTAAATGTCCAGGATTCTGGTTTGCCGCTGGTCGCTCCGGAGTTGGTTGCGGGAGTGATGGGCTGTGTTGGCGTCCACGTGTCTGAACAGGGCGCTAACTGCGCGCGTGATTCAGTGGTCACTGAACCAAGAGCATCCAGCAGTTGCAAATGCCGGTATGACCATACAGTTCGGAATGCCGATATACAGCAGGTTATGGAAGGCTATACGCGTTTCAAGGCCACGGGCCTTTTCTTCAGTAGCAGTAAGAATGTACTCATTTTTGGACCCCTATACCCCATGCAAGGGCCCTGCTGAGGTTTTTAGGCCGTCCTTTTTCATACATATATTATTAACAATCTTTGTATCTACTATCATAATAAACACCATTTATCAATATTTACTGGACCTACTCTCATCTATATCTTTATCTCTATCCTTTCTATTGTACCTATATAGACTGGTTCTATATAAATTCTATTTTTATATATCTCCATATATTCTACTATAGGCCTTTTGGGTAAAGGTAACACCTTTAACCTCAGGTACAATCTACCCCCTAGTGAGCTACACAACTTCCACACATTTCTGGGAATACTTTGCTTAGAGCCGATATTTGCAATTAGTTCCTCTTTCTTATTTGTTTGTTTTTAATGCACATTGGGCAATAAAGTTGTCGGTTCTAGGTGTTCAGTTCCGGTGTTCCCTCCCTTTGTGGGAAGAGAGCACCTGGACTGTCTCAGTATAAAAGTATGTGCTAAAGTGTTCACATGTTGTCACGACGTGGTCCCGCTGCCTCCCCGGAGTGCTATAAGCAGCGCTCCGGTCGGCACCGCTGACTGCGAGCGCTGCTCCCGTGTCACCGGAGGGGACGCGATCTGAGGCACGGGACGTGCCCGCTCTCGGATTGCGCCCCATGTCTCTCACCTGCCCCGTCCTCCTGCTCAGTCCCGGCGCGTGCGGCCCCGCTCTCTAGGGCGTGCGTGCGCCGGGTCTCTCAGATTTAAAGGGCCAGTGCACCATTAATTGGTGCCTGGCCCAATTAGTTCCAAGCACTCCCAACACTATAAAAACCCACTTCCCCTTCCTGTCCCCACCGGATCTTGTTGCCTTGTGCCAGTGAAAGCGTTCCCGTGTGTCCTTTGCCTGTGTATCCAGACCCTTGCCGTTGCCCTTGACTACAAACCGTTGCTGCCTGCCCTGACCTTCTGCTACGTCTGACCTTGCCTTTTGTCTAGTCCTTCTGTACCGCGCCTGACTCAGCAGTCAGTGAGGTTGAGTTGCTATCGGGTGGAACGACCTGGGGGTTACCTGCCGCTGCAAGTCCATCCCGCTTTGCGGCGGGCTCTGGTGAAAACCAGTAACCCCTTAGATTCCGTTCCCCTGGTACGGGCCACGCCATCACCTCACTGACATAGAGGATCCACTACCTGTGTCTAACCTGCATACCACTCCGGATCCTGACAGTAGGACAGTAGATGCGGCCATGGATCCCGCTGAGGTCCCGCTGCCCAGTGTCGCTGACCTAACCTCCGTGGTCGCCCAGCAATCACAGCAGATAGCGCTACAAGGACAACAGCTGACTCAGTTGACAGCTATGCTGCAACAGCTTCTGCCGCAACAACAGCAACCATCTCCTCCGCCAGCTCCTGCATCTCCTCCGCAGCGAGTGGCCGCTCCCAGATTCTGCCTGTCTCTACCAGACAAGTTTGATGGGGACTCTAAACTGTGCCATGGATTCCTGTCCCAGTGTTCCCTACACCTGGAGATGATGTCAGACCAATTTCCTACAGAACGGTCTAAGGTGGCGTTCGTGGTCAGCCTGCTGTCTGGAAAGGCCTTGTCCTGCACCACACCGCTTTGGGACCGCAACGATCCTGCCACTGCTACCATCCAGTCCTTCTTCTCGAAGATGTTCTGGCCGCACGAGAGATTCCTGCAACCCTGTCTGAACTCATCCATTTGGCCACCCGCATCGACATGCGTTTCACTGAAAGACACCAGGAGCTTCGTCAGGATAGGGATCTTGTTCACACCAGGCGGTTTCCTCCCCTGGCACCTCTCTTCCAGCATCCTTTGCAATCTGTTCCTGTGCCTTCCGCCGGGGAGGCTATGCAAGTGGATCGGTCTCACCTGACCCAACAAGAGAGGATTTGCCGTAGGAACGAAAACCTGTGCCTGTACTGTGCAAGCACCGAACATTTCCTAAAAGACTGTCCTGTTCGTCCTCCGCGTCAGGGAAACGCTCGCACCTAGTTAACGTAGGAGAGGCGTTGCTAGGTGTGAATTCTTCCTCTCCACGACTGACTATACCTGTGCGGATTGCCATACCCGCTAATACTAATACTTCCTTCTCCGCTGTGGCCTTCTTGGACTCAGATTCAGCAGGAAGTTTCATTGAAGCCTCCTTAATCAACAGATTCAATATTCCAGTTACTCGTCTTGTCAAACCTCTCCTCATTTCTTCCGTCAATGGAGAAAGACTGGTCTGCACCATGCGTTACCGCACTCAACCGCTACTTATGAGTGTTGGGGTTCACCTTCATGAACATATTGAATTCTTTGTGCTACCCAACTGCACTTTCTTCTGGGCTTGCCCTGGCTCCAACGTCATTTGTCTAGCCTCAACTGGGTCACCGGGGACATTAAGAGTTGGGGAACTTCTTGCCACAAGCCATGTCTCCACCCAGTTTCCTCCTGCCAGGTCTCCATGGCTACTCCATTGCCAGGTCTTCCTAAGACCTATCAGGGCTTTTCGGACGTCTTTTGTAAAAAGCAAGCAGAGGTCTTACCTCCACATAGAGCCTATGACTGCCCTATCGACCTGCTCCCTGGTACCACACCGCCCCATGGTAGAATTTACCCACTTTCTGCCCCGGAAACACAAGCTATGTCTGAGTACATACAGGAAAACCTCAAAAGAGGTTTTATCCGGAAATCTTCGTCTCCAGCTGGAGCTGGATTTTTCTTCGTTGCAAAAAAAGATGGATCTCTACGCCCCTGTATTGACTACCGCGGTCTCAATAAAATTACTGTAAAAAGTCGCTATCCTCTGCCTCTCATCTCCGAGCTCTTCGACCGACTGTGTGGAGCTAAGATTTTCACCAAACTTGATCTAAGGGGCTGTTACGCCAAGCGCTCTGGGTCCCTGCTTCTCCCCGGAGCGCTCGCGGCGTTCACCTCCATGCAGCGCTCCGGTCAGAGCCGCTGACCGGGAGCGCTGCATTAGTGTCACCGGCGGGGATGCGACCCGCGGCTCGCATCCCAATCCCCTCACCTGTCCCGTCCTCCGTCTGCTCAGTCCCGGCGTGCGAGGCCCCGCTCCCTAGGGCGCGCGCGCGCCGGCTCTCTGAGATTTAAAGGGCCAGTGCGCCATTGATTGGCGTCTGGCCCAATCAGTACATACACCTGTGTCCTCCTTATAAAAACCCACTTCCCCTTCCTGGTATCGCCGGATCTTGTTGCCTCAGTGCCAGTGAAAACGTTTTGTGTATGTTCCAAGCCAGTGTTCCAGACCCTCTGCTGTTGCCCCTGACTACGATCCTTGCTGCCTGCCCTGACCTTCTGCTACGTCCGACCTTGCTCTTGCCTTGTCCCTTGTACCCCGCCTGTCTCAGCCGTCAGCTGGGGTTGAGTCGCTATCGGGTGGAACGACCTGGGGATTACCTGCCGCTGCAATTCCATTCCACTTTGCGGCGGGCTCTGGTGAGAACCAGTAACCCCTTAGACTCCGTTCCCCTGGTACGGGCCACGCCATCACCCCACTGACACAGAGGATCCACCACCAGTGTCCTCGCTGCATACCTATCCGGACCCTGACAGTAGATCCGGCCATGGATCCCGCTGAGGTCCCGCTGCCTGTTGTCGCTGACCTTACCACGGTGGTCGCCCAGCAATCTCAACAGATCGCGCAACAAGGACAGCAGCTGACCCAACTAACCGTCATGCTGCAACAACTTCTGCCACAGCTTCAGCAATCATCTCCTCCGCCAGCTCCTGCACCTCCTCCGCAGCGAGTGGCCGCTCCTAGTCTCCGCCTGTCTCTACCGGACAAGTTTGATGGGGATTCTAAACAGTGCCGTGGTTTCCTGTCTCAATGTTCCCTACACTTGGAGATGATGTTGGACCAATTTCCCACAGAACGGTCTAAGGTGGCTTTCGTGGTTAGTCTCCTGTCTGGAAAGGCCTTGTCATGGGCCACACCGCTCTGGGACCGCAATGATCCTGCCACAGCCACTGTCCAGTCCTTCTTCGCTGAAGTTCGTAGTGTCTTCGAGGAGCCAGCCCGGGCCTCCTCTGCGGAGACTGCTTTGCTGAACCTAGTCAAAGGGAGTTCTTCCGTAGGCGAATACGCCATCCAGTTTCGTACCCTCGCCTCAGAATTATCCTGGAACAATGAGGCCCTCTGCGTGACCTTCAAGAAAGGCTTATCCAGCAACATCAAGGATGTACTGGCCGCACAAACTGCTAACCTGTCTGAACTTATCCATTTGGCCACCCGCATTGACATGCGTTTCTCTGAAAGACGCCAGGAGCTTCGACAGGAAAAGGATCTTGTTCGCACCAGGCGATTTCTCTCCCCGGCTCCTCTCGTCTCTAGTCCACTGCAATCTGTTCCTGTGCCTTCTGCGGAGGAGGCTATGCAAGTGGATCGGTCCCGCCTGACCCTACAAGAGAGGACTCGCCGCCGTAACGGGAATCTATGCCTGTACTGTGCTAGTACCGAACACTTTCTAAAAGACTGTCCTATTCGCCCTCCGCATCAGGAGAGACGCACTCCGTTATCTCACAAAGGAGAGACAACTCTAGGTGTGAATTCTGCTTTTCCACGTCTCACTGTGCCTGTGCGGATTTCTCCTTCTGCTAACTCCTCCTTCTCAGCTGTGGCCTTCTTGGACTCCGGTTCTGCAGGAAATTTTATTTTGGCCTCTTTTGTTAATAGGTTCAACATCCCAGTGACGAGTCTCGTCAAGCCGCTCTACATTTCTTCAGTCAATGGAGAAAAATTGGACTGCACTGTGCGTTACCGCACAGAACCCCTGCTTATGTGCATTGGACTGCATCACGAAAAAATGTAATTTCTTGTCCTACCCAACTGCACCTCTGAAATCCTCCTCGGTCTGCCATGGCTCCAACGTCATTCTCCTACCCTTGACTGGAACACCGGGGAGATCAAGAGTTGGGGTTCATCTTGTCTCAAACATTGCCTCACATCTGCTACCACTTGTCAAACCCCTGTGGCTCCACCGATACCAGGTCTTCCCAAGGCCTACCATTACTTTGCTGATGTTTTCCGCAAAAAACAAGCAAAGATCTTACCACCTCATAGGCCTTATGACTGCCCCATTGACCTCCTTCTTGGTACTACTCCACCCCGGGGCAGGATCTACCCTCTGTCCGCCCCAGAGACTCAAGCCATGTCCAACTTTATCCAGGAGAACCTAAAGAGAGGATTCATTCGAAAGTCCTCATCCCCTGCTGGAGCGGGGTTCTTCTTTGTTTCTAAAAAAGACGGTTCCTTACGGCCATGCATTGACTACCGCGGTTTAAATAAAATCACCATCAAAAACCGCTATCCCCTGCCTTTGATCTCTGAACTCTTTGACCGTCTTCGTGGTGCCAATATTTTTACTAAATTGGACTTAAGAGGCGCATATAATCTTATTCGCATCAGGAAAGGGGATGAGTGGAAAACCGCATTCAATACCAGAGACGGACATTTCGAATATCTAGTTATGCCCTTTGGGCTCTGCAACGCCCCTGCAGTCTTCCAGGACTTCGTTAATGAGATATTTCGGGACTTGTTATATACCTGTGTTGTGGTTTACCTGGACGACATCTTGATTTTCTCCTCTAGTCTGGAGGAACACCGTCATCATGTCCGCCTAGTGCTCCAGAGACTCCGCGAAAATCACCTGTATGCCAAAATGGAAAAATGTCTCTTTGAATGCAAATCTCTTCCTTTCCTAGGTTACCTAGTCTCTGGCCAAGGGCTTCAAATGGACCCAGACAAACTGTCAGCGGTTTTAGATTGGCCACGCCCTTCTGGACTCCGTGCTATCCAATGCTTTCTGGGATTTGCCAACTACTACCGACAGTTTATTCCCCATTTTTCCACCATTGTGGCCCCTATTGTGGCCCTGACCAGGAAGAATGCCAACCCTATGTCATGGCCTCCTCAAGCGGATGAGGCCTTCAATCGCCTCAAAACTGCCTTCGCTTCTGCTCCAGTGCTGTCCAGACCTGATCCATCGAAACCTTTCTTGCTGGAAGTGGACGCCTCCTCAGTCAGAGCCGGAGCCTTACTTCTCCAAAAATTACTTGTGGTTTCTTTTCTAAAACTTTCTCTCCGGCAGAAAAAAATTACTCCATTGGAGATCGTGAACTATTAGCCATCAAGTTAGCACTCGAAGAATGGAGACATCTATTGGAGGGTTCCAAACACCCCATTGTCATTTACACTGACCACAAGAATCTCTCGTACCTCCAGTCTGCCCAGCGTCTGAATCCACGCCAGGCTAGATGGTCGTTGTTTTTTGCCCGCTTTAACTTCGAGATTCACTTTCGTCCTGCAGACAAAAACGTCAGGACTGACGCCCTTTCACGTTCCTCTGATGCCACCGAATCTGAAGTCCCTCTGCAGCATATCGTACCTCCTGAGTGCCTGGTCTCCTCTGCTCCAGCTTCTATTGGACAAACTCCTCCTGGAAAGACCTTTGTCCCTCCACGCCAGAGCCTCAAGATCCTCAAATGGGGACATTCCTCTCACCTTGCTGGCCATGCTGGCATCAAGAAGTCCATCCAGCTTATTTCTCGTTTGTATTGGTGGCCTACGCTGGAGGGTGACGTCACTGATTTCATTCGGGCCTGTACAGTTTGCGCCCGGGATAAAACCCCTCGCCAGAAGCCTGCTGGACTCCTCCTTCCTTTACCCATTCCCGAATAGCCATGGTCCCAAATTGCCATGGATTTTATTACGGATCTGCCTGTATCCCATGGCAACACCGTCATCTGGGTGGTCGTTGATCGTTTCTCCAAAATGGCACACTTCATTCCGCTTCCAGGTCTTCCTTCTGCGCCACAATTGGCAAAGCAATTTTTTCTGCATATTTTTCGCCTTCACGGGCTACCCGCGCATATCGTCTTGGATAGAGGCGTTCAATTTGTGTTGAAATTTTGGAGAGCTCTCTGTAATCAATTAAAGATCAAATTAAATTTCTCGTCCTCCTATCACCCCCAATCCAATGAACAAGTGGAAAGAGTGAATCAGATTCTTGGTGACTACTTGCGAAATTTTGTTTCCTCCCGCCAAGATGATTGGGTCGACATTCTGTCCTGGGCTGAATTCTCGTACAATTTCAAAAATTCTGAGTCTTCCGCCAAATCTCTGTTTTTTGTGGTGTACGGCTGTCACCCACTGCCCCCCTCCCCATTCCCACTTCTTCTGGAGTTCCTGCCGTGGATGAAGTAACCTGGGACTTCTCCGCTATCTGGAAGGAGACTCAAAAGTCGCTCTTACTGGCCTCTTCTCGGATGAAGAAACATGCAGATAAAAAGAGAAGAACTCCTCCTGTCTTTGTCCCGGGTGACAAAGTGTGGCTCTCTGCCAAATACATACGGTTTCGTGTCCCTAGCTACAAGTTGGGTCCTCGTTACCTCGGGCCTTTTAAAATCAAGAATCAAATCAATTCTGTCTCTTACAAGCTTCATCTTCTCTTTTCTCTTCGCATTCCTAACTCTTTCCATGTGTCTCTACTCAAACCTCTTGTACTTAACCACTTTTCTCCCAAGGTCACTGTTCTTGCTCCTATTTCTGATGTCTTCTCCGTTAAGGAAATCCTCGCCTCCAGGATCGTCCGAGGTAAAAAAAAAATTTGGGTAGATTGGGAGAATTGTGGCCCTGAGGAGAGATCATGGGAACCCAAGGCCAATATTCTAGACAAAGATCTCATCCACAGATTCCTCGGTTCTAAAAAGAGGGGGAGACCCAAGGGGGGAGGTACTGTCACGCCGAGCGCTCCGGGTCCCGCTGCCTCCCGGGAGCGCTCGCGGCGTGCCTCTACATGCAGCGCTCCGGTCAGCACCGCTGACTGCGAGCGCTGCTCCCGTGTCACCGGAGGGGACGCGATCCGAGGCATGGGACGTGCCCGCACTTGGATCGCGCCCCATGTCTCTCACCTGCCCCATCTTCCTGCTCAGTCCCGGCGCACGCGGCCCTGCTCTCTAGGGCGCACGCGCGCTGGGTCTCTCAGATTTAAAGGGCCAGTGCACCATTAATTGGTGCCTGGCCCAATTAGTTCCAAGCACTCCCAACACTATAAAAACCCACTTCCCCTTCCTGTCCCTGCCGGATCTTGTTGCCTTGTGCCAGTGAAAGCGTTGCCGTGTGTCCTTTGCCTGTGTATCCAGACCCTAGCCGTTGCCCTTGACTACGAACCGTTGCTGCCTGCCCTGACCTTCTGCTACGTCTGACCTTGCCTTTTGCCTAGTCCTTCTGTACCGCGACTGACTCAGCAGTCAGTGAGGTTGAGTCGCTATCTAGTGGAACGACCTGGGGGTTACCTGCCGCTGCAAGTCCATCCCACTTTGCGGCGGGCTCTGGTGAAAACCAGTAACCCCTTAGATTCCGTTCTCCTGGTACGGCCCACGCCATCAACTCACTGACATAGAGGATCCACTACCTGTGTCTAACCCGCATACCACTCCGGATCCTGACACATGTATGCCATGACTAAAGGCCTTGTGGCCTGAAACTCGTCGGCATTTGAGGACTTCCAGTTATGCAGTCTTGAACTATTGTCCTTATGTTTCATTGTTTGCCTGCCATAGGATTTTAACCTGGATTATATTAAAGGATACTTTTTATCAGTGCTGGCTCCACCTTTCTTCTGAAACCTGCTTTGCTACAGAGGCTGACCGTGCACGTGTGGGATCAGGTGAGCTGAAACAAACCCTTCCTCTATTTAGATTTGTAAATTACTTCTATTAAAAAATCTTAGTTCTACCAGTACTTATCAGCTTCTGAAATTCAGTTGTTCTTTTGTCAGTGTTCTCTGCTAACACCTCTGTCTGTCTCAGGAACTTTCTAAATAAGAGCAAATCCCCATAGCAAACCTCTCCTGCTCTGGACAGTTCCTGAGACAGACAGAGGTGTCAGCAGAGATAACTATTGTCAAACAGAAAAGAACAACTCAACTTCAGCAGCTGAGAAGTACTGGTAAGATTAAGATTTTGGGGATTGGAGAGGCTCTTACTAATCTGTTAACCCACAGCCTGAGCTGCCCAAATGACACCTACACCCACGGTGTCTAGCAAAAATACAATAGATAAAGAAATTGTGGCTCAAAGGTCTGTGAAAATTTGATATAAAATTAATTTATTTGTAAAATGTATTTATTAGTGTACAATTGATAGAAAAAATTATATTACTAAATAGTAAATATTATAGTGGTCTGTGACCTACAGGGCCCTTGTAGGTCAGCTAGACTACAGATAGTGTAAGATAAAAATCAGTGTATATATATAATGGAATAAAACAATATAAAAACAATAATATAAACACAATGGTATAAATTAGTATAAAGTGTCCACAATAATACAAGTGACTTCAGAATTGTACTCCTGGTATAATAAATTGAAGTCCAAGTGAATATACACTTCTCTCATTTTTTCAATGAAGAAAGAAGCAGTGGATCACATCCTGTTCGGCGCTTCCTCAAGCCGGTGAATAGGCGGGAAATAACTTGTTTCGGAGCTCCTGTTCCCCCCGCCTCCACCTATGTACCTACCTGTCGTATCGGTGACGGAATAAAGTGTTGAAATCTGGGTGAGTGCGACCCACTGCTTCTTTCTTCATTGAACTTTCGCTTTGTCTATTTATGGAGTCACGCACCACTGCAATCAACCCTCTAGCTAGCCGTGCTGCTGCTGCCATGCATTAAGTGCTAGTTGCCCCTGTTACGCCGAGCGCTCCGGGTCCCTGCTCCTCCCCGGAGCGCTCGAGGCGTTCATCTCCATGCAGCGCCCCGGTCAGACCCGCTGACCGGGAGCGCTGCACTAGTGTCACCGGCGGGGATGCGATCCGCGTAGCGGGACGCACCCGCCCGCGGCTCGCATCCCAATCTCCTCACCTGCCCCGTCCTCCGTCTGCTCAGTCCCGGCGTGCGGGGCCCCGCTCCCTAGGGCGCGTGCGCGCCGGCTCTCTGAGATTTAAAGGGCCAGTGCGCCATTGATTGGCGCCTGGCCCAATCAGTACCTGCACCCGTGCCTTCCTTATTTAAACCCACTTCCCCTTCCTGTCATCGCCGGACCTTGTTGCCTAGTGCCAGTGAAAGCGTTTTGTGTGTTCCCAAGCCAGTGTTTCCAGACCCTTTGCTGTTGCCCCTGACTACGACCCTTGCTGCCTGCCCTGACCTTCTGCTACGTCCGACCTTGCTCTTGCCTTGTCCCTTGTACCGCGCCTGTCTCAGGACACCACCAGTGTCCTCGCTGCATACCTATCCGGATCCTGACAGCCCCTAGTCCTGTCAGTGCCGGATCCACAATCTCTTTGTGTGTATACTCTTATCTCATATCAAGTAATAAATATTAGTGCAGATTCTGACAAATACTGATATACTGTAATCCAAGTGTGGGTATAGATCAGCAAAGTACTTTATTTTTATATGCAGAGCGCAACAGCACAAGTTGCAATTGTATCCAACTTATAGTAGTTTGTATCAACTTTCAAGGTAAGTGTAAAGTGAGCTTTCATTCGTGCAAAAATCGATCCTGGCTCCTAGGCAGAGAGCCTGCTGCAGGAGACTCAGCTGTCTTACAGTGTTACAGCGATCAGTATAATAGACAGTCACGGATTGATGTGCAAATGTTTAAGATTCAATTTGTAACTTGATTAGATGTGTGCTGGTCTCGGTGCGTTCCCGGCTGTAGCACAGAAAGCCCACTCCTGGGGACTTGGCCGTCTCGGATTTGGCAGTGATGGTAGCAGGCTCCTTTTGTGTGGAGTTCAGCTGTTCTGTAGGTAACGGCCAAGCTGTGTCCTCGTGATAGGTGCTCTGTGCCTGTCCAATGAAGGAAACAGGAGTAGTGATGATGGTTGGTATTTTGTCTATGAGAGGTAAAATTGGGTATTGTGGCACTTGTAGTGGCAGTTAAGGCTGGACGCGTTTCAGGTCCTCCTTAAGACCTTTCTTCAGCAGCTAAAAGTGATAGTGGAATGATCATTTCTTAGGATATATATATAGTTCTTACTCCTCCCTTTTTTTTTGGTGGGGGGGGGGGGGGGGCGTCATATTCAGTTAGTTGGAAAAGGCCTAATCAATTCCACATTCTCCACACCCTTTTCCAACTAACTGAATGTGACGCCCCCCCACCAAAAAAAAGGGAGTAGTAAGAACTATATATATCCTAAGAAATCAATTATACATATAAATTAATTTTATATCAAATATTCACAGACCTTTGAGCCCTAATTTCTTTATCTATTGTAATTTACAAATCTGTTTTAACTTTCTGGAGCCAGTTGATATGAAAAAAAAAATAGTTTTTCACCGGAATACCCCTTTATGGACTGTGTTATTTATTTTTTTATTCAGAAATCTGTTTATTGTATTATAAAGTACAGCAAAAAAATTAGTGTGAAAGTTAAAACAGATTTGTAAATTACAATAGATAAAGAAATTAGGGCTCAAAGGTCTGTGAATATTTGATATAAAATTAATTTATATGTATAATGCTACATATTATGAAATTAAGGAAATGAACAATCTTGCATAACAAGTAAATGGGGAACAATCATATGAGGTGGGAATTCAGATCATAATGAAAGGGGAAATGGCTCCAAGGACGCACCACACCGCAAGACTCATCAGGGACCAGTAACACCAATAATCCCAACATATAAGGAAGTGCAGTTCTCGTCCCATATGATTAGCTATTAGTCTTTCCATGGAGCAAGAGTAGTCAACCCTTGCCTTCAAAGCAGAGATATCTGAAGTGTCCCGGGATTTCCAAAGAGCCGCTATTAAGGTACGAGCGGCGGTAAGAACATGGAAGACAATGGTGTGAGAATCCATAGGTAAGTCCTTCAGGTTGAGTGCAAGGAGAGCCATGCCTGGATCTGTCGTGAGAGGGCGAGGTAGAACTTTGGAGATAAGGTCAAAAACTGAGTCCCAAAAAGGTACAATTACATCACAAGTCCACCAAATGTGAAGGAACGAGCCTATGTGAACACCACATCTCCAACAGGTAGGGTTAACAGTACTGACAATATGGGATAAACGTTTGGGAGTATAATACCACCTATATAACATTTTATGGCAGACTCTAAATGGGTACTACACTTAGAGAGTTTTAACGGTAAAGAGTATATGTCTTTCCATTGGTCACCATTAATGGAAATATGCAGATCCCATTCCCAAGCAGATTGGAAAGAGAACATTTCAGGGGCTAGGGAAGATTGCAATGCTTTGTATGAGGTTGATACCCCACCCCTGGTACCTGAATGATGAAGAAAATATGCATTATAAGGTTTGGGGGCCGAATCAGACTGCCAATCATGGTAGGAAAAAAAGTGACGTAGCTGCAGGAATTTGAAAAAGTCTTGAGCTGGAATGTGGAATTTGGATCTAATGAACTCAAATGTGCCTAGAGAACCCTGTTCAGAAATGTCTCCCAGGCAGACGACACCACAGTCCATCCAGTTAGTAAAGGAAATGTGGGGAAGGAGAAGAGATAAGACAGAAAGCAGTGTGGACTGAAAAGAAACAAGGGAAAGCATATTAGAAGACAGAACAAAGAGCCACATATCTAGGGTAGCTGCTATCGTGGGGCTAAGAGTCAAGACTGTGGTTTTGGTGATTGCCACCGACCAGAGGAGATGATGTAGAGAAGTTACCCCCGCTATCTCCCTCTCCATAGATACCCAGCGGGCATCCGAATCACCTCTCCACCATTGCTGTTGGTAGACCAACTGCGCTGCTCTATAGTAGTTGATTAAATCAGGGCAACCCAAACCTCCCATATGTGTAGGTAGAAACAGCAGCCTAGCCAAGACTCTCGCCCTGGACCCCTGCCATATAAACCTCATTAACTGGGACTGGAGCCTTCTAATAGAAGAGAGGGGAAATTTGACAGGTAAGGTGTGAAAAAGATAGAGAATACAAGGCAGCAGAAACATTTTGACCACAGCGATGCGGCCGCACCAGGAAAGGGGGAAATGAGAATATGTTTTAATGTCTCGAGTTAGTTGAGCAGAAAGAGAAGATAGATTAGAAGAGACCAAAGTGGAAGGAGAGGGAGTAAGGAATATACCTAAATAAGTGATACCCGTGGAAGCCCACGTAAAGGATAGGGATAGAATAGACGATTGGTTCAGCTGTAGAGGAAGAACAGTCGGCTTAGAAATACTAAGTTTGTACAAGCTAGAGGCACTGAAGGTGTCAATCAAGTCCAGAACATAGGGTAAAGAGAGAAGAGGATGAGTCAATGCGATCAGGAGGTCGTCAGCGAAGAGGCTTATCTTGTGGACATCATTCTCCACTTTGACACCGATGATCATGGGGTGTCATCGTACCTGTTCAGCAAACGGTTCCATCAAAAGGGTAAACAAAACAGGAGAAAGGGGGCACCCCTGGCAGGTACCATTGGTGATAGTGAACAGGGAGGACAGAGCACAGAAGCCAAATTTAGCCAATACCGCCCTTAAATACCCCCAATGGACCCGGTCGAACGCCTTCTCCACATCCAATGAGAGGAGCAGAGAAGGCGTCAGCCGCCAAGATGTTCAGCACCCTCCGAGTGCCATCCGAGCCCTGTCGGCCCTTTACAAAGCCTACCTGGTCACCATGTACCAGTGATGGAAGGATATCAGCTATACGGACCACCCAAAACTTAGAGTATAATTTGAGGTCCGTATTAAGGAGCGAGATGGGGTGGAAATTAGCGGGTTCAGTAGGGGGCTTTCCCAGTTTGGGGAGCGTCACTATAGTAGCATCCAGCATTTCCAACGGGATCCTACCCGTAGAGGCAATACAATTAAAAACAGTGGTGAGGTGGGGGGCAATAAGGGGACCATGTAATTCATAACATTTATTTATTAACCCATCTGGGCCAGGAGATTTAGCCCCCTTCAACGTCCCGATCGCATTGAGCACCTCTGTAGGAGTAAAGGGGAGAGAGAGGATCGCCAGAGCAGAGTCAGAGAGGGAAGGCAGAGATACAGAGTCAAGAAAAGAAGAGATTGAAGCAGGCGTAGGAAGTGTGTTAGGTTCAGAATCAGAAAGATTACACAGATTTGTGTAATAGGCAGCAAAAGCGTCAAAGATTCCCTGAGGATCAAAAGCCTTCGCCCCATTAGGCAGCGTCAGATAGGCTATTCGGCTCTTCGCTTCCTGCACCCTAACCTGTTGGGCAAGCACCTTGCCTGGTTTGTTGGCACACCAATAGGAGGTAAGTTTAAGGCGTCGTAACGCCAAATCGAATTTATAGAGATCAAGCTTGTGTAAGTCAGCATTTAAGGCAGATATGCGTTTTGTAGAATCAGTTGAAGGGGATAGCTTATTCTGTCTGTGCAAGTCTGCGAGCTCCAACTGTATAGACAAGCATTTCTCCCTGGTCTGTCGTCTGTGGTGGGCTGATTGGCTCAAAAGGACCCCTTAATTGTTGCCTTAAACACGCACCATAACGTGGCGGCATTAGACACTGACCCAGTGTTCGTATCAAAAAAGGACTTGATTTCATCAGTTAAGCGGGGTTGGTATGTAGGGTGGGAAAGAACATAGGGGCTAGCACGCCACAATGAGGCACATGGGGATGAAAATGCTTCTTGCATAGTGATAGAAATTCCTGCTCCATTCCTGCTCCTGTCTCTGGCTCCTCTGACGTCTTCATGGTAAAAGAAATCCTCGCCTCCAAGGTTGTCAGAGGTAAAAAAAAAAAATTCTCATTGACTGGGAGACTTGTGGCCCCAAAGAGAGGTCTTGGGAGCCCGAGGACAATATCCTCGACAAGGAGCTCATCCATAGGTTCCTGGGCTCCAAAAAGAGGGGGAGACCTAAGGGGGGGGTACTGTTACGCCGAGCGCTCCGGAGGAGGAGCCGGAGCCTTGTCTCTGTGTACCGCGCCTGTCTCAGCCGTCAGTTGGGGTTGAGTCGCTATCGGGTGGAACGACCTGGGGGTTACCTGCCGCTGCAAGTCCATCCCGCTTTGCGGCGGGCTCTGGTGAAAACCAGTAACCCCTTAGATTCCGTTCCCCCGGTACGGCCCACGCCATCACCCCACTGACACAGAGGATCCACCTCCAGTGTCCTCGCTGCATATCAGTCCGGATCCTGACAATGATACCCTACTTATATAGTAGCCAAGAACAAGGAAACTCCAGCTCAGTGCAGATCAATAACCTGTCTTTAATCACATGAAACTACATGGATCACAGGTACAGGCAGGATGTGACGCGTTTTGGCCAGGTGCTGGCCTTACTCATGGCCAAAACGCATCACATCCTGCCTGTACCTGTGATCCATGTAGCTTCATGTGATTAAAGACAGCTTATTGATCTGCACCGAGCTGGAGTTTCCTTGTTCTTTTCTACTGTTGGTTGTGTGGAGTCCACGCCATTCTCCGTGCTTGGTCTTACCGACTTTGGGGTGAACTGACATATACCTTCATTCCTACTTAGGTTTTTATATAGGTTTGATTTTGTATTACGTCTAAAAAAAATTCATAACTACATACAGGAAAATGTATACGTTTACAATTGTCATCTTCTGACCCCTATAACTTTTTTTTTTCTGCTTACGAGACGGTATGATGGCTAATTTTTTGCGCCGTGATCTGAAGTTTTTATCGGTACCATTTTTATATTGATCTGACTTTTTGATCTCTTTTTATTTATTCTTTCATGATATAAAAAATGTCCAAAAATACGCTATGTTTGACTTTTGAATTTTTTTGCGCGTACGCTATTGACCATGCGGTTTAATTAAAGGAGTAGTCCGGCACGCACTTTTCTCATTTTATGCAAAATAAAAGAAAACAAACTTTCTCTTACTTGCCAACGAGCCCCCGGAGCTCTGGTACACTCCGGTACAGGTGTTCGATCCCCGGGCTGTATTCTTCTTACTTCCTGTTAGCCCAGCACGTCACACGGAGCTTCAGCCTATCACCGGCCGCATTGATGTCCCGCCTCGGCTGGTGATAGTCTGAAGCTCCGTGTGACGTGCCGGTGACGATATATTTTTATAGTTCGGACCTTTCCACATGCGATACCACATATGTTTATTTTTATTTGTTTGTTTTTTTAAATGGGAAAAGGGGGTGATTCTTACTATTAGGGAAGGTGTTGAATGATCTTTAATAACTTTGTTTCACACTTTTTTTTTGTAGTGTTATAGCCCCCTCCAGTGTCTATTACACTGAACATACTGATCTCATACAAAGATCATTGCCGTGCAATGACACGGCAAAGATCAGTGTTATCGTCGGTTGATTGCTCAAGCCTGGATTTTAGGCTTGCAGCAGCCAATCTCCAATCGGATGTGACGGAGGCAGGTGAGGGAACCTCCGCTCGCGTTCTAGCTGATCGGGACATCACGATTTCAACAGCAATGGTCCCGATCAGCCTGACTGAGCTTCCGGGAAGCTTTCACTTTCATTTTAGACGTGGCGATAAACTTTGAACGCTGCGTCTAAAGGGTTAATAGCGCGCGGCACAACGATCGGGGTCCCGGCTTTCATTAGTTGTTGGGACCGACCTAGTATGATGCGGGGTCACGGTGTGACCCCACGTTATATACCGGGACCGGGCGCAGGGCGTACAGGTGCACCCTGCGTCCTTAAGAGGTTAAAGAGGTGGAAAACATTTTTTTTTAAATCAACTGGTGCCAGTAAGTTAAAAAGATTTGTAAATTACTTCTATTTAAGAATCTTAATCCTTCCAAGACTTAGTAGCAGCTGCATGATCTGGAGGAAGTTATTTTCTTTTTTAATGTCTTTTCTGTCTGACCACAGTGCTCTCTGCTGACATCTCTGTCCATGTCAGGAACTATACAGAGCACAAGAGGTTTGCTATGGGGATTTGCTCCTGCTCTGGACAGTTCCTGACATGGACAGAGGTGTCAGCAGAGAGCACTTCCTATGGAACACAGCAGCTGTGTGGTGTGTCTGACTTCCAGAGTTTTCCAGAGAGAGAGGATTGAAGCAGTGTTTCCTACAGCCTTTTCCCCAGGAGGGTGTCAGCTTCCTTGGGAGAGCCTCCTGCAATGGAGCCCCAGACTTCCACCCCTCGAACTAGGCCGGTGGGGGTGGGAGTGAGAGAGCTATGGCCGATTCCCAGGACGGGGGGAGAAGATCCAGCAGGCTCCGCAGTAATGTGGAGCCCATTCCCCCGTCCGTCGCTGGAAACCGCAAGGCGTCCGGTAAGAAGCTTATAATTATGTCTTCGGGGACTTTGTCTGATATTATGGAACCCCAGCAATGGGGGGGGGGGGGGGTGAAGGGACCCAGGGAGTTGCTAGCTACTTTCGGTTCCCGCATGCAGGCAAATCTAGTAGAATATGAGCAGCTGGGAAAAAAGCTGAAAATCATAAGGGAAGACCTGAAGTTTGCCCGCTACCAAACAGATAACTCTGCCAAGGCCATAAGGGCAAGGTTCGCTGCCAGGGTGTGTGAGCTGAAGGCAGAGGAGCAGGAGGTGGTGAGAGCCCGAATGCTGATTGTAGAGGGAGCAGGCATGTTTAAAGAAACCTCTGTCACCCCGAGTGCGGATTACATCAACCCTGCCCAGGTCGACTTACCAGCCACCTCTGAGGAAAGTAACAGTAGTGATGGCGGTGATAGTGGACCGGTCGGTGGGGGGCCAGGACCTGGGCCCTGAGGAGAGTAAGAGGAAGAAAAAGAAGAAGAAAAAGGCTGAGGAGCAGATAAAGTTTGTTTTCTCTCCTATCCAGCAGTCTGGGCCACCTGAAAAGTTGGTTCAGGCTGCTGGGCCCCCCACCCTGCCAGATCCCGCTTCTGCTGTGGAACGGGACCAGCACGGGGGATACAGTGCTGCATCCAACATGGCCGCGGGTGCTACAGTCACGCGTCCTGCCTGTAGGGAAGAGCAGCACGGGCTAATGGTGGGCAATAGTTTTGCTGCAGTTTGCAAGGGGAGCGGTTCCCCGAGTATTGTGGGCAATGTTACCAGCACTTCCCTGAGAGGGGGGGGGGGGGGGGGGGGTAGTGTCCAGGCACCTGAGGTGTGTGGTGAGATCTTCTGCTCGGGGGGTGGTCCCCTGGGCGCTGCTAGTAGTGTCGTGCTGCGGGGCACTCCCCTGTGAGGGGGGGGAGCGTCCAGGTGTCAGAACCTGCTGCTGAGCCCGTGCGGTTGGGCGCAGTGTGTGGCGCAGGCAATGCAGGGATCTCCCCTGTGAGAGAGGGGAGTCACTGCACATCAGTGGCAGGAGGAGGGGTGAAGGTGCGCCCGGAGGGGCAGCCTCAGCTTCGAGAGGTGATGTCGGCGGTAACATCTCGAATGGAGGAGGAGTCAGCGTCGCCGACAATGGCAGCCACCGGTGACCTGAGAATGTACAAGAAGGCCAGGCTAAAGCATGTCCAGGCCAGCCCAGAGGTAGTGGGTGAAGCAGCTGCTGATCCCAAAAATACTGTCAATAAAAGCAATGTTAATACAAGGTGTGTGAAAGATGGCAGTGGTAGTGCTGTGGATGAGAGGGGTGTATGTGGCAGTGATAGTTGTGCAAATGGGAGGAGTGGTAGTGGTGCAGATGGGAGGAGTGGTAGTGGTGTAGATGAGGGGAGTGGTAGTGGTGTAGATGGGAGGAGTGGTAGTGGTGTGAATGAGAGGGGTGATAGTGGAGTGAATGAGAGGAGTGGTAGTGGTGCAGATGGGAGGAGTGGTAGTGGAGTGATCGGGAGGAGTGGCAGTGAAGTGAATAAGAGTGGTGATAGTGGAGTGAATAGGAGGGGTGGTAGTGGTGTGAATGAGAGGAGTGGTAGTGGTGCAGATGGGAGGAGTAGTGGTGTGAATGAGAGTAGTAGTAGTGGTGTGGATGGTAGGAATAAGAGTGGCTTTTGTGGCAGTACAGGTGGCCTAGGCGGGGATGTAGTGACAGTGTTTGGTCCGGCTGCCCCCCCCCCCCCCCCCGGTCGTCAGGAGTTATGCAAGTGTGGCGGCTGGGGGTTCAGTAGTATGTTTACCTCCTGGATCTGGTGAAGGTCAGTTGCAACGGCGCCTCCTGGAGGCACTAAAGAGAGGAGAAAGGATGCTCCAGGTAGAGGGAAAGGAGATGGACCTGTCTTTTTGGGTGGAGGGACATGGTCTGGGAGCGTTCCGTGAGAGGAATGGGGAGAACCGGGCAGGAGGTAGGTCGCAGGAATGTGGCCCGTTTGTTCTGGAAAGGCGAAGATGTGTGCCCCCAAAGGGGCAAGGTGGTGGAGCTTCTTTTCAAGATGGGTTTCAGGGCTGGGGACATCTTTGCCCTGATTCACCCCTTGGGCTCCTCCGAGTTTGACGTCAGCTTTGTTAGGCCTGAAGGACTAGATCTCTTTTGGTCTAATTATGAGCTGATGAAAAACGAGCCTGGATGGCGAGATTTCGCTGTAAAAGTGGTATCTCGCCAGAGTATGGTAAAGAAAGTGACCGTTTTGACCCGTAACGAGTCACTTTCTTGTTATGACATTATGACCTGGCTGGGCAGGTACGGGGAGGTGACAGACGTCCCCCGGAAGAACTTTGACGAGCACAATATATGGTCTGGGGCCTGGACGTTTTCCGTTCGTCTCAGGCGTTCAGGGAACACGGTCACCCACATCCCTTCGGCCGCCTTCCTGGGATGCGACAGGATTCAGATCTTCTACCAGGGGCAGCCGAAGCTGTGTCACAGGTGTGGTGACCCAAACCACTTTAGTGCCAACTGCACTCAGCAGATATGCGCCCTCTGCTGTGGGGTGGGTCACCTGGCGGCCACCTGTGGGCAGATTCGGTGTAACTTGTGTGGTGACTTAGGTCACCCGTTCAGCCGGTGTCCACGCTCGTTCTCTAACACTGTGACCGCCCTGGCTGGGGAGAGCCTAATGGTTGCCCCAGCAGGGGAGGGGACTAGTGGAGGAGAGGGGGAACCAAAGCCAGTGAAGGAAAAACAAAAGACCCCCTCTATGCGGAGGTGAGAGGAGAAGCACAGGTTGGAGAGGGCCCTTGAGAATGCCCAGGTGCCAGGGGTAGCTCGGGGTCCCACTCCAGACACTGGCTCAGAAGGAGGTCAGAATAACTCTGAGGCTTTGGGTGGGGCCGAACTGGATGAGGAGATAGGGAGACTGCATAGGGAAGAAGGTCAAGATGCTCCTTCCTCCAGTCATGCCTCTGAATCCGAAACTGTGGATCAGGAGTAGAAGGAGGGGCAGACAGTAAATGGTGGCCAGATAGAGGAGGAAGAAGGGTAAGAGTAAGGCGCCGTCCTCCTCTTCAGTTGTAGCCTCAGACCATAGAAGGAACAACTCAGTCTCCGACCCTCTGATCGTCCTTTCAAATCGATATGAGGCCCTTGGGGATACTATCTCCCCTCCTCTTCTCAAGGGTCAGGAGGCAGTGCAGCCTCCAGGAGGTGCCGAGCCTCCTTCCTCTGGGGCAGTTTCCTCAGGGGTGGAGGTAACACCAGATGCCGGAGGTAAAGATCCTGGGAAGGATATATCCCTGAGTTTAAAAAGAGGCAAAGGGTCTTCCTCCGATTCAGATGGGGGTGGAGGAAAGGAGAGGAAGAAGGTTTAAGGGGTGAGGCCATCTAACTCAATCACCCAGGATGACGGCACTCACCCCACTGACGTTGGCATCCATTAACTGTGCCAGCATAAAATCAGATATGGCTAGATTCGCAGCCTTTGATTTTCTCGGCCGTGTTGAAGCCGACATTTTCTTTTTACAAGAGACCAGGTTGTCAGATCTAGCCTCCCTGGTAAAAGCCAGAAGAGAGTGGAGGCGCGGTCCCTCCCACTGGTCTCTTGCGGCTGAGCCGTATAGTGGGGTGGCAATCCTTTTTACTTCTCCTGTTGAGTTAGAAATGGGGAGGTGCCTGATCTTAGATGTCTTCATGAAGGGATAAGAGCTCCAGCTCATTAACATCTATGCCCCGCAAACTAAGCGGGGCTGTAAAGATCGCTTTATGAGGATTAAGCCCTTTCTTTTTACGAGTCATCAAGTGATCTTTGGAGGGGACTTCAATAATGTCACGAGGTCCCAAGATAGGAGAGGCTCCAATGGTCCGCTGACTTGCGATAGTGTGGCACTGATTAGCATAGCTAGAGAAGCTTGCCTAGAGGACGCCCACATCCGGAGCCCCTCAGGCCACGCGGGTTTAGGATAGATAGGATAGATAGGTTTTATTTAAAGGAGGAAGCCGTCTCTTCCGCAGTGTCTGTGGTTGAGGTGGAGTTCTCCGATCACTGTATGATTTTGTTTTCCCTGAATGTTTCAGAGACCCCCCCGGATGGGAAAAGGTTATTGGAAGCTGAATTCGTCCCTCCTGGAGGAAGTGGAGATAAGACAGTCCTTTGTGGATTTTCTTTCGAGTCCGGTACCTTTACTGGGCCTATGTAGTAGTAAGTCAGAGTGGTGGGAGATATTCAAGAAGCGGGTTGCAGGGTTCTTCCGCCAGCTCTCAAGCCTCAGGTCGCCTGTATCAGAGTCTGAGGAGGAAACTTGAGCTTCTCGTCTCGACTGGAGGTAGCCGTGAGGATATCTCCAGAGTGAAATCCTTGCTGATGGGGTGTCAGTACGATAGGCACGCATCTTTGGTTTTTGAGAGGGATTTCGGGAAGTACCGCTCGCCCGACCCTTACAGAAACTGTAAGATGTCAGTGAGTAGTAAAGTCATTTCAGGACTGATTGATAGTACGGGATCTCTGAATCGGTCCAGATCAGGGATCTTGGAGGTCGTCAGATCCTTCTACTCGCACATCTTGGGGAGGAACGATCTAGATCGAGACAAGATGTCGGCTTTCCTGGCTGAAACCATTCCTGAGCCAGGGGTAGACCCCTCTCTTGATATTTTGGCAGAAGAAATCAGGGAAGAGGAAGTGAGACTGGCGATCGAGGGGCTTGCCCCTAAGAAGTCGCCAGGTCCGGATGGCTTAACATCCGAGTGGTACAGGACCTTTAAGGAGTCTTTAGCTCCCCTCTTGACTGAGGTATTAAATGAGTGTCTCTCCTCGGGCACTCTGCCGAATTCAATGAGGAGGTCAGCCCTGATTCTTCTGTCAAAGGGTAAAGATCCCAGCCGTATTGAGAATTGGAGGCCCATAGCTCTTCTCAATACGGACAGGAAGCTTCTGGCTAAGATACTGTTTAATCGGCTGCTGAAGTTTGCACCCCGGCTCCTTTCGGGGGCTCAGCACTGCTCTGTTCTGCTTAAGTGCGGTCCTTAGTGTCAGAGGAGGCAGTGGAGCGGAGTAGTGCGGGTTTCTGGAAGGGGTACTTGCTGTGCCTGGATCAGGCCAAAGCATTTGATCGGGTGAACCACGAGTACCTCTGGTCCGTCCTCCTGAGATACGGCTTACCGACTACTTTTGTTAATTGGCTTATGATCTTGTATGCAGGGGCAGAGAGTTTCCCGCTGGTGAACGGTTGGTCTGGCAGCTCTTTTGTGGTGGGATCCGGAGTCCGTCAGAGTTGTCCTTTGAGCCCGCTTTTATACGTGTTTGCGATCGATCCCTTCATCTGGAGGGTAGATTGTGGGCCGTTGGCGGGAGTCGGGATGAGTCTGGCGGAGCTGGATGTCGCCCAGAGAGTGGTGGTGTACGCTGACGATGTCACCATTTTCGTGTCCTCGCGAGAGGAGGTCGATGTGGTGATGCTGGAAGTGGACCGCTACTCGGAGGCATCCAGGTTTAAGATCAACCGGGATAAGTGTGAGAGTCTCTGGCTGGGACAGGGAGATCCCACGTTTGATCTCCCGGACACCCTTCCAGGGCCCCAAGAGTCAGCAAAAGTTTTGGGCATCACATTCGGCCAAGATGATTATGCCACCAAAAACGGGGATGGTACGCTCCAGGATGCCGCTCAGAAGGTGGACCAGTGGAAGGGTTGGTCTATGACCCTCAGGGAAAGGGTACACCTGATCAAATCGTACCTGCTCCCCTTGTTTATCTATCTGGGCAGCATATGTATCTTGCCAGAGGCCTACTACACTAGGGTCTACAGCCTGTTTTTCCAACTGTTATGGGGAAAAAGGATGAACCTAGTCAAGAGGGAGGTTACATACCGCACGAGGAGACTAGGGGGTTTATCTATGGTAAACCCTGTGGTGTTCTTAACCAACACCTTCTTGAAAGCTAACATCTCAAACCTCTGGTCAGAGAGGGCTTCTCCGTGGGTACTCTCCTGCAGGGAATGATTTCGGCCTTTCTTCCAGGAATGGGAGACAGGAGGGCAAGTGAAGGACCTCCGTACGCCCCATGGATATCTTCCGGCTTATGCTACCCCAACTCTGAAAGCGATACGTCGGTGGGGTCTGGGAGTGTGGGAGATCAGGACCCAGTCAAGGCAGTTCCTTGACAAACGGGTTCTGTTGACCCACTTCCAGAAGCCTCTGGCGCTCAGGGACTGCCCAGGTCGGGATCTGAGGGTGGGGTTGTACCTTTTAAACATGAAAAGGATCCCCCAGAAATGTTGGGACTTGGCCTGGCGCTGCTTTCAGGGGAAGCTATATGTGAAGGACAATTTGAAGTGTAGGAACTCTGATGAACGGGGATGTCCCCGAGAAGAGTGCGGGGACAAGCTGGAAAGCATGGACCATTTCCTGCTTCATTGTCCCTTTAATATTTTACAACAGGGTGTGTGCTACCATCGGCTGGAGTCAACTTGCCGGCCTTACCTATCCGGAGTGGGCTTATGGGGCATTTAGGACCCTGGGCGGCAGAGACCGGGGCACTTTATTCTTAGTTAGTTTAGTGGTTAGGTACTACATGTGGAATGCACAGTGTTTAGTGTCGACCCAACAGAAAATCCTCTCCGAGGTGGAGGTCTGTAGGAATATCACCGGTGACCTCGGGAAGATCAGGTCTTTGGAGTATGGCAGTCTTGGTAACAGTAGGGCTTCTCTCCAATGGAGAGGGTTTTCTTTTGATGTGCCCTAGGTACTAGACCTTTTGGGTAGAGTACCATTATTTTGGTTAGGGACAGTGTTATAGGGATAGAGATAGGATGAGAACAGGGTTAGTTTGAATGGAGGGATAGGATTAGGGAGAATTGTAGGGGGAGTTAGGGAAAGAGTGTAAAATTATTTTGAATGTATCAAGTCTGCCATCCTTCTTCCCGGTGGTGGGCTAATGCATGTGCACGCTAGCTTTTTGTTTTGTTTTTAAGCTGATATGGTATGAAGGGCTTACAGGCGACCAAACTTGGGCCTAAAGTGGGTTGTGGTTCAGGAGGGGAGGGTGTGCTTGTGGGTGGTGGTGTTCATCTTTGGGGGACCTGACATTGGTCAGTTAAGGACTGGACTTTGTGAACTGTAAGAACGGTATATGGACTCTGACCCATGTACAGGAGGGGTGGTGTGGGTGAGGGCACAGTTTTAGTGTAGGGTTTTTCCTAGGGGTTTCTATTGATTTTGTAGGTGTTTTCTGTAGTGCATATATTTTGTTTATATTATATTTTATTTATATAGTATATTTAGTAATTTTGTACCTATATTGTGTAATATCTATATTGTTTCATATTGCTTCATGTTATAGCGTTATGGTAGCCGGACCAGTTGTTGTGTTGATTTGTGGTTTATTTAGTTTATTTCAGTTATTTGGTCTGTTTTGTTATGTTTTCTTTGGTATTTTCATTAGTCCCGGATAGAGGATCCAGTTAATTTGGTCGTTTTGTAAGTGAATGTATGTGTGATATGATTATTTTGATTATTAATTATTATTATTATTATTACTATTATTATTTTTATTTATTTAAAAAAAAAAAAAAAAAATTCTAAAAAAATATATCATTTTTTTTTTTTTTTTGAGGTGTGCTTGCTACGTTTCTGTTTTGTTTTCTTGTTGCGTGTTCCCAAGTATGGATATTTTTGAGTTATAGTCGGGTAATGATAACTTTTATGTTTATATTTTGATAAGCCAAGCTGTGCTATTTTATTTATTTATTTTTCTTATGTTCATTTTCGGTAAGTGTGTGAGTGTTTGATTAGATATTTTGGGTATATTTTAATATCTTAGTATTTTAGTAAAGCTGGGCTGGCCGGTTAGGCTGGGTTTTTTATGTTATTTATGTTATAGCTGGTTAAGCTTGCTTTGTGTTTTGTATTTGGTAAGTTTTGTATTTTTCTAATAAAAAAGAGTGTCAGCAGAGAGCACTGTGGTCAGACTGAAAGGAAATTCAGAAAGAAAAGAACTTCCTCTGTAGTATACAGCAGCTGATAAGTACTGGAAGGATTAAGATTTTTTTTATAGAAGTAATTTACAATTCTGTTTAACTTTCTGGCACCAGTTGATTTAAAAAAAAAAGTTTTCCACCAGAGTACCCCTTTAATTACTTAAGTCTTTATGAGGTTTATCCACAAAATGGTGAAAAAAAAGACCAAAATTAAGTATGGTGTTTCTTTATTGATTCCCCGCTAACATTTGGCCAGTGGGTTTGGCCCTAGAAAACACCATGCAGCCAGTATGACATGTCTGCCATTGATTTCAATAGGGAATGTAAAAATTAAAAAAAACACCTAGAGCTGTGTTGAAAATAGTCACAGAAAAAAAGAAGTGGCATGTCCCTTTTCATGGAAAATCCAACTAAAAAACTAAAAAATCACTGCAGATTCCAGGGAAGTTTTGAGGAGACTGTCAGGTCTTGTAGTATAGAATGCTGCACGGTGTTATAACTGTTGTGTCAGAGTGTATCGTTGTTATACACAGTATTCGTGTTTTATAAGGTAGTGTCATGTGCCGGTGTTATACAGAGAACTCGTGTTAAATGAGGTAAAAAACACAGTTCTCATGTTTTATAAGGTGTAGTGTAATGTAATGGTGTTATACAGAGTACTAGTGTTATCTAAGGTGTATTGTCATGTGATGGTGTTATACACAGTACTAGTGTTATCTAAGGTGTATTGTCATGTGACTAGTGTTATCTAAGGTGTATTGTCATGTGACGGTGTTATACACAGTACTAGGGTTATCTAAGGTGTATTGTCATGTGACGGTGTTATACACAGTACTAGTGTTATCTAAGGTGTATTGTCATGTGACGGTGTTATACACAGGACTAGTGTTATCTAAGGTATATTGTCATGTGACTGTGTAATACACAGTAATAGTGTTATCTAAGGTGTATTGTCATGTGACGGTGTTATACACAGTAAGTGTTATCTAAGGTGTATTGTCATGTGACTGTGTTATACACAGGACTAGTGTTATCTAAGGTGTATTGTCATGTGATGGTGTTATACACAGTACTAGTGTTATCTAAGGTGTATTGTCATGTGACGGTGTTATACACAGGACTAGGGTTATCTAAGGTGTATTGTCATGTGACTGTGTTATACACAGTACTAGTGTTATTTAAGGTGTATTGTCATGTGACTAGTGTTATCTAAGGTGTATTGTCATGTGACGGTGTTATACACAGTACTAGGGTTCTCTAAGGTGTATTGTCATGTGACGGTGTTATACACAGTACTAGTGTTATCTAAGGTGTATTGTCATGTGACGGTGTTATACACAGGACTAGTGTTATCTAAGGTATATTGTCATGTGACTGTGTAATACACAGTAATAGTGTTATCTAAGGTGTATTGTCATGTGACGGTGTTATACACAGTAATAGTGTTATCTAAGGTGTATTGTCATGTGACTGTGTTATACACAGGACTAGTGTTATCTAAGGTGTATTGTCATGTGATGGTGTTATACACAGTACTAGTGTTATCTAAGGTGTATTGTCATGTGACGGTGTTATACACAGGACTAGGGTTATCTAAGGTGTATTGTCATGTGACTGTTATACACAGTACTAGTGTTATTTAAGGTGTATTGTCATGTGACTAGTGTTATCTAAGGTGTATTGTCATGTGACGGTGTTATACACAGTACTAGGGTTATCTAAGGTGTATTGTCATGTGGCGGTGTTATACACAGTACTAGTGTTATCTAAGGTGTATTGTCATGTGACTACTATTATCTAAGGTGTATTGTCATTCGACGGTGTTATACACAGTACTAGTGTTATCTAAGGTGTATTGTCATGTGACTACTATTATCTAAGGTATATTGTCATGTGATGGTGTTATACACAGTACTAGTGTTATCTAAGGTGTATTGTCATGTGACGGTGTTATACACAATACTAGTGTTATCTAAGGTGTATTGTCATGTGACAGTGTTATACACAGTACTAGGGTTATCTAAAGTGTATTGTCATGTGACTAGTGTTATCTAAGGTGTATTGTCATGTGACAGTGTTATACACAGTACTAGGGTTATCTAAGGTATTGTCATGTGACGGAGTTATACACAGTACTAGGGTTATCTAAGGTGTAATGTCATGTGACGGTGTTATACACAGGACTAGTGTTATCTAAGGTGTATTGTCATGTGACTAGTGTTGTCTAAGGTGTATTGTCATGTGACTGTGTTATACACAGTACTAGGGTTATCTAAGGTGTATTGTCATGTGACAGTGTTATACACAGTACTAGGGTTCTCTAAGGTGTATTTTCATGTGACGGTGTTATACACAGTACTAGGGTTATCTAAAGTGTATTGTCATGTGACTAGTGTTATCTAAGGTGTATTGTCATGTGACGGTGTTATACACAGTACTAGGGTTATCTAAGGTGTAATGTCATGTGACTGTGTTATACACAGGACTAGAGTTATCTAAGGTGTATTGTCATGTGACTAGTGTTGTCTAAGGTGTATTGTCATGTGACGGTGTTATACACAGTACTAGGGTTATCTAAGGTGTATTGTCATGTGACTGTTATACACAGTACTAGGGTTATCTAAGGTGTATTGTCATGTGACGGTGTTATACACAGTACTAGGGTTCTCTAAGGTGTATTGTCATGTGACGGTGTTATACACAGTACTAGGGTTATCTAAGGTGTATTGTCAAGTGACGGTGTTATACACAGTACTAGTGTTATCTAAGGTGTATTGTCATGTGAAGGTGTTATACACAGTACTAGTGTTCTCTAAGGTGTATTGTCATGTGAAGGTGTTATACACAGTACTAGGGTTATCTAAGGTGTATTGTCAAGTGACGGTGTTATACACAGTACTAGGGTTATCTAAGGTGTATTGTCATGTGAAGGTGTTATACACAGTACTAGGGTTATCTAAGGTGTATTGTCATGTGACGGTGTTATACACAGTACTAGGGTTATCTAAGGTGTATTGTCAAGTGACGGTGTTATACACAGTACTAGTGTTATCTAAGGTGTATTGTCATGTGAAGGTGTTATACACAGTACTAGTGTTCTCTAAGGTGTATTGTCATGTGAAGGTGTTATACACAGTACTAGGGTTATCTAAGGTGTATTGTCAAGTGACGGTGTTATACACAGTACTAGGGTTATCTAAGGTGTATTGTCATGTGAAGGTGTTATACACAGTACTAGGGTTATCTAAGGTGTATTGTCATGTGACGGTGTTATACACAGTACTAGGGTTATCTAAGGTGTATTGTCAAGTGACGGTGTTATACACAGTACTAGGGTTATCTAAGGTGTATTGTCATGTGAAGGTGTTATACACAGTACTAGTGTTCTCTAAGGTGTATTGTCATGTGAAGGTGTTATACACAGTACTAGGGTTATCTAAGGTGTATTGTCACGTGACGGAATTATACACAGTGCGCAATATACCGGTGGTATACAAGACGCTGCGCTCGGTTATACACTCATACCGTGTAGTGTCATGTGCCGGTGGTATACACAGTACTCGCGTTATACAAGGTGGGTCATGTACAGGTGTTACGCCCGGTTGTGCGCTCATGTGCCGGTATCATACAGGACTCAGTGATCTGTCAGGCGCCGTGTTGTGGTGTCCGCACTGCCTACAGTGCCTTGTCCGGTACCGGTGTGAGCTCTCCATACTGCCACAGCTGGCACCGCCCGCTTTATAATGAGCGGTGTGTGCAGGAAGCAGCTGATTGGACGAAGCGGCCAGTGAGGAACGCCCTGGCCGGGGACTACCTACAGAGCGCGGCGCCGAGGCCACGCCTCCCGGCCTCCCCGCCCCCTGCACCCCTTATACCCCGCCTGCAGCCCTGATACCCCCTCACAACTATCATCTCCAGCTCGGCGCTTTACCGCTGCTGCACCCCAACATAAGAGCCCACCTGCAGCCCCAGCCTTCCTCCCACTACAAAGACCAGCCCTGTGTCCTCCCTCCAAACTTGTACTGTCTCCAGCAATGACTGGCTGTGGCTCCCATGTGAGGAGGCTCTGCACACTGACATCTGTAGCCCTCACCTTACTTTGGGGCATCCGCCTGGCCATGGGGCAGGATTATCACTTTGGGCTTGACTACTTAATGGAAGATCACACAGAGGAAACTGACTACAAGGATCCGTGCAAGGCAGGTAGGTGCATGCAGTTGTGTGATCACAAGTCCATTCCTGTGCATTATTCCCACTATACATAGGAATGGATGATGTTCTTATTAAGTTGGCTGCAAACATAACTGTATATAGTGAATAGGAAGGCTTTATATCATGGTAGTAATGTGACCAATTCTATCCTGACTGGTGTGGAAGGGGAAGAACAACTTGTCCAAGTCACAGAAAGCTTCCCAAGAAATGACCTGTCTCCTCCACTTTCTTATGGATTAGTAGATTGCATCCGATTGTTTAGCGGCCATTAATAGTCGCTGTCGTATCTTGTTAATGATGGATTGGTAAATGGTGCTTTACGGATACGTCTTGTTCTATACAAAATTTGCCATTGAAATGCAAATGGATGACAGCAGTTTGCATCTTTATTAATCTTTGTCCTGGCAGCGCATTATTCAGCAGCTCTGTGATCTGCTATTAGTTGGGAATTCTTTCAACTCCATCAGATTTCGGGATAATGACATACTGACCAATCTGTTCCCTTTATGTAGCAGTCTGTGGGAGTGCGGATGAAATGCACTATCCTAGCGCTCAATAAATGTTTCTCAAATATTTATTTTTCATTCCTTGCTGTGTAAGAAGCATTTCTCTGTAAATTGGAATCATTGACCACTAGTATCTTTTAACAGTTGTTTTATTTAATTTTTCTCAGCTACATATATTTTAGGGAAAGCTAGGTTACATCTATTATGGTGGTCTTTACAGGTGTCACCACCCAGCTTTCATGAAGCCCTGAATGAGACTTGTCTCCTTTATAACTATGCAAATAAGCAGGCAACATACCTAGGATGTATTTCTTGTTCAATGGGCAAAAGCGAACTGTTCAACTTACTGGAATGGTCTTAATTTCTAAGAGTTTTTAATGTTTTTGTTATACAAAGATGAAGAACTTTCCACAGAGGTATCTGAGATTCTGCTGTGGTCTGGGCTCTCACACCGCTCACCTCTATACTCTTCTGTGTAAAGCTGTGTCTTCCAAAGAAACAAAACCTCTTCTGGCGACCGCCCCTAGTCAGTATGACATCATTATGGATGACACAGACGGAGATTGGTCACTACACAGAAGAACAGCTGGGGATCCAAACGGTGGTGACCGTAACAACTCCAAATCTGGACATTTTCTCTAAAATGAGGAATCAGAGGATCGCCATCCCGTAGTTGGCATTACATGGGGCCTATTCAAATGAACACACAACTAGGTAATACATGGTACTCCAGAGCAGGCGATGCTGTTTGCAGTGAATTTCTGCTCTGAAGTATAAAGGAGTCCCCTGCAGGAACCACCTATATCAAGCTAGCCTTATGTTGGATGTTGTCATGGGTTGTCCTTGGACAATTTTTATTTCTTTTAAACAATGTAATAAGTTGGCTATTATAGTTACACATATTTGCCTGAACCCATCCTTCATAAAGCCGTAGCTATATCAGTTTTCTATTTTCCAGAAGAGCTAATAGATGGCTGCTAGCAGAAATCTATTCATGCTGGTTTAAGGAGATGTCCGGTGCGGACTATTATTATTCTATTCTATCCTGTCCGGGCTGCAAAAAAAAGTGAAAATAAACTTTCACTTACCTTCCTACGTTCCCCCGGAGCTCCGCTACAGCTGATCGGTCGGCCGGGCTGTCTTCCTTCTTCCCTTAGCTCGGAATGTCACATGGTGCATCAGCCCATCACCGGCCGGTGATGGGTTGAAGCGCCGTGTGACGTTCCAGGCTTAAGGAAGTAGGAAGACAGCCCGGCCGACTGATCAGCTGTAGCGGAGCTCCGGGGGAACATAGGAAGGTAAGTGAAAGTTTATTTTCACTTATTTTGCAGCCCGGACAGGATAGAATAAGAATAGTTCGCACCAGACATCTCCTTTAACACTATATATTTGAAAAAGTGCAAAGCTGTAAAAGCAAGGCTTGGAGTGGTGACTATTCCACTGACTTTACTACACTGTGTTACCAATTTTATACCTAGGCTATGAGGACTAGCTCTCCCACACTACTGAAATGGCCTGGAATCTGTCCCAGAATTATAGTCTGTAGCAGCTCAATAATATATTTCCATAGACATAAAGATTTTTTTTTTTTTTTACGAAGAAAGTAGTGTAACCAATCTATTTAAAAATATTCATACGTGCATGAACTAGTGCCATATATCTATCTATATCTCTTTCACATAAGTGAGTCCACCCCTAATGTTTTTGTGAATATTTTATTATAACTTTTTATGTGACAACACGGACAAAATGACACTGCTACAATGTATAGTAGGTACACAGCATGTATACAGTATTTAATGTTATCTCCCTTCAAAATAACTCGACACACAGCCGTTAATGTCTTAACCTTGGAAAAAAAAAGTGAGTACACCCCTATGTGGTGAATGTTCAAACTGGTCCTAAAGTGTCAATATTTTGTGTGGCCCCCATTATTTTCCAGCACTGCCTTAAGCCTCTTGGTCATAGTTTACCTGAGCTTCACTGGATAAACCATCAAAGAGCTGGTGAATGTAAGAGACCTTGCACTCCCCCACCTTTCGTTTGAGGATGCCCCACAGGTGTTTGGACACATGCTTTGCTAGTCCATCACCTTTACCCTCAGCTTCTTTAGCAAGGCAGTGCTCATCTTGAAGGTGTGTTTGGGGTCATTATCATGTTGGACTGTTCCCTTACATTACCCTGCGATCCATTCTCTGTAGGGAGGGGATCATGCTCTGCTTCAGTATGTCAGTACATGTTGACATTCATGGTTCCCCAATGAATTGTAGCTTTCTAGTGCCAGCAGCACTCGTGCAGCCCCAAACCATGACACTCCCACCACATGCAAGACACACACTGGTCTTTTTACTCCTCACCTGGTTACCCTCACCCATGCTTGACACAATCTGAACCAAATAAGTTTAACTTGGTCTAATCAGACTACCGGTTATGGTTCCAGTAATATATGTCCGTAGTCTGTTTGTCTTTAGTAAACTGTGGAGTTTCTTGTGCATCATCTATAGAGGATTCTGGGACGAAAGCCATGCAGATGAATTCGATGCAGTGTGCTGAGTATGGTCTGAGCACTGGCAGGCTGACCCCCATCCCTTCAACCTTTGCAGGAAAGCTGACAGCACGCCTGTATCCTAAAGACCACCTCTGGATATGATGCCGAGCTGGTACACTCAACTTCTTTGGTCGACCATGGCAATGCCTGTTTTCTGAGGAACCTGTCCTGTGAAACCGCTGTATGGTATTACCCATCATACTGCAGTTTAGCTTAAGGGTCTTGACAACCTTCTTATAGCCTAGGCTATCTCTATGTAGAGCAACAATTCATTTGTTCATGAGGTGCCGTGTTCTTTGCCTTGAGGTGCCATGTTGAACTACTAGTGATCAGTATTAGAGTGCTAGAGCAATAACACCACATTTAGGACACCTGCTCTCCTTTTACTCCTTAGACATTGTAACACTAAGGAGTCACATGACATTGGCAAGGCAAAAATGGCTACTTGGGCCCAATTTTAAACATTTTCACTTAGGGGTGTACTCCCTTTTGTGGCCAAGGTTTAGACATTAATGGCTATGTGAGTTATTTTAAGGGGATACAAGATTAAACATAGTTATACAGGCGTGTGTACTCACTACTTTACATTGTAGTAGAGTGTCATTTAAGTGTTCTATACGTGAAAAAATATTATAGAATATTTACAATAATTTGAGGGTGTACTCACTTATGTGTAATATTGTTTGTTTGTGTGTATGTAGATACACTGCTCAAAAAAATAAAGGAAGCACTTAAACAACACAATGTAACGCCAAGTCAATCACACTTCTGTGAAATCACACTGTCCACTCAGGAAGCAACACTGATTGACAATCCATTTCACATGCTGTTGTGCAAATGGAACCGACAACAGTTGGAAATTTATAGGCAATTAGCAAGACACCCCCAATAAAGCAGTGGTTCTGCAGGTGGTGACCACAGACCACTTCTAAGTTCCTATGCTTCTTTGCTGATGTTTTGGTCACTTTTGAATGCTGGCGGTGCTTTTACTCTAGTGGTAGCATGAGACTGAGTCTACAACCCACACAAGTGGCTCAGGTAGTGCAGCTCATCCAGGATGGCACACCAATGCGAGTTGTGGTAAGAAGGTTTGCTGTGTCTGTCAGCGTAGTGTCCAGAGCATGGAGGCGCTACCAGGAGACAGGCCAGTACATCAGGAGATGTGGAGGAGGCCAACAACCCAGCAGCAGAAGCACTGCCAGAGCCCTGCAAAAGAAACTCCAGTAGGCCACAAATGTGCATGTGTCCACCAAGATTGGCAAATTCACCACTGGCGCCCTGTGCTCTTCACAGATGAAAGCAGGTTCACACTGAGCACATGTGACAGACATTACAGAGTCTGGAGATGCTGTGGAGAACATCCTGCTGCCTTCAACATCCTCTAGCATGACGGGTTTGGTGGTGGGTCAATAATGGTGTGTGGTGGCATTTCTTTGGGGGTGGGGGGAGAGGGGGGAGGGGCACACAGCCATCCATGTGCTTGCCAGAGGTAGCCTGACTGCCATTAGGTACTGAGATGAGATCCTCAGACCCCTTGTGAGAACATATGCTGGTGCGGTTGGCCCTGGGTTCCTCCTAATGCAAGACAATGCTAGACCTCATGTCGACAAATGGACTTCAAAGGTGCGGTGGGTCTTCTGCGGCGCTGACTCGGAACAGGCACATTAGATGAGTATAAAAGGTTTATATGCCTGAAGCTGCCCATGTGCGGTGAAATGTAGGGATGCACCGATATATCGGCGGCCGATACATATCGGCCGAAAATAGCTATTTCGGCAAAATGCCGAAACAACTAAAAATCTGCCGATAATGACCACCTCCCCTGCCCGCCCACAGCACAAGTTACAAACACTGCCAGTGGCAGAGGCACTCGTGGGCGGTGCAGGGGGGGCCGGCCGCAACATCTGGGGGGGGGGGGGGGATTGTGCTCTCCGGGATAGGATTAGGAATACTTCTTTTTATGTGCCCGGGCCGGCTCCCGTGTGTGGCTGCAGGCGGGGGCCGGCCAGCGCATATAAAACCTAATACTGTATACTAAAAACCAGGGGGCCTCCAGCTGTTGTGAAACTACAACTCCCAGCATGCCTGGACAGACTTTGCCGGTCCGGGCATGCTGGGAGTTGTAGTTTCACAACAGCTGGAGGCCCCCTGGTTTTTAGTATACAGTATTAGGTTTTATATGCTCTGGTCGGCCCCCGCCTGCAGCCACACACGGGAGCCGGCCGGGCACATAAAAATAAGTATTCCTAATCCTATCCCGGACATCCCTGTGTCCCGAAAAATCTTTTCGGGACATAAGGATGTCCGGCGGTCACTCACCATTCCCTGGCGTCCTCCTGCGATCCTCCCGCGATCCTCCTTCGGTCCCTCGCTTCTCCGCCTCTATGGTCGTACGCACGGGACGTCACTGACGTCCCGTGCGTACAACCATAGAGACGCAGGAGGACCGCAGGATCGTCGCAGGAGAACGCACGCCGGCCGGGGCCTGGTAAGTGACCGCGTCATCTTCTTCAGTGTTCCGGTCACCGCTCCTCCGGTCCCGGCACCTACTGCTATGGTCCATAGGCCATAGCAGTAGATGTGACCCCGGGCCGGAGGAGCGGTGACCGGATCACTGTGGGGGCAGCAGTACAGACATACAGCCTCCAGCCATACACTGTATATGGCTGGAAGCTGTATGTCTGTGGGGTGGGGGAACTGCTGACCTAATGTGGGGGGGAGCTGCCTACAAGTGTGTGTGTGTGTGTGTGTGTGTGTGTGGGGGGGGGGGGGGGGGGGGGGGGGGAGGGGAGGGAGCTGCCTAATATTGTGGGGGGGGGGGGGGGGAGCTGCCTGATATTGTGGGGGGGATCTGCCTGATATTGTGGGGGGGAGCTGCCTACAAATGTGGGGGGAGCTGCCTGATATTGTGGGGGGGAGCTGCCTGATATTGTGGGGGGGGGGGGGGGGCGGAGCTGCCTACAAATGTGGGGGGAGCTGCCTAATATTGTTGGGGGGAGCTGCCTAATATTGTTGGGGGGAGCTGCCTAATATTGTTGGGGGGAGCTGCCTAATATTGTGTGGGAACTGCCTACTATTGTTGGGGGGAGCTGCCTACTATTGTGGGGGAAATGCTGACCTAATGTGAGGAACCTGCCTACTATTGTTGGGGGGAGCTGTCTAATATTGTGTGGGAGCTGCCTACTATTGTGGGGAACCTGCCTACTGTTGTGGGGGAAATGCTGACCTAATTTGGGAACCTGCCTACTGTTGTGGGGGAGCTGCCTACTGTTGTGGGGGAGCTGCCTACTATTGTGGGGGAACTCCCGACCGAATGTGGGGGAGCTGGCAATCTAATGTGGGGGAATCTAATCTAATCTAATGAGCGGAGCGCTTCATTTTACCAGAAGACGGGGAGAAGTCATTTTCGGTATCTGTATCGGTTTCGGCCGGACATTTTTTTTTATTTCGGTTTCGTTTCGGTTCTGAAATTTCCATTTCGGTGCACCTCTAGTGAAATGCGTTGCATTTTAATAAACCTTTTATACTCGCCTGATGTGCCTGTTCCGAGTCAGCGCCGCAAAAGACCCACCGCACCTTTTGGAGTCCATTCGTCGCTATCTACTTGGTTGGGAGGCTGCAGACCGGGCTCTAACAATCCTTACACGCTGTCCATTGGTGTGTGTGTGTGTGCTCACACAACCACCTGGGGTAAGAGGCCTTAAAAAGAATCCTTCTACCAATACCTACCCAGTCGGTTTTGCGCTATGGATTGCTCTTTTATATTTCTAGACCTCATGTGGCTGGAGTGTGTCACCAGTACTGTAAGAGTAAGGCATTTATGCTATGGACTGGCCCAACCGTACCCCAGACATGAATCCGACTGAGCACATCTGGGATTTCATGTCTCTCTCCATTCACCAATGCCATGTTGCACCACAGAATGTTCAGGAGTTGGCGGATGCTTTAGTCCAGGTCTGGGAGGACATCCCTCAGGAGACCACCCGCCACCTCATCGAGAGCATGCCCAGGCATTGTAGGGAGGTCATACAGGCACGTGGAGGCCCCACACACAAAACTGAGCCTCATTTTGACTTGTTTTAAGGACATTACATAAAGTTGGATCAGCCTGTAGTGTGGTTTTCCACTTTGATTTTGAGTGTGGCTCCATTTTCAGACCTCCATGGGTTGATAAATTTGATAATTTTTGTTTGATTTTGTTGTCAGCACATTCATCTATGTAAAGATGAAAGTATTTCATACGATTAGTTCATTCATTCAGATCTAGATCTAGGATGTGTTATCTTAGTGTTCCCTTTTATTTTATTTTTTGAGCAGTGTATATATAGGTCCTTCTCAAAAAATTTGCATATTGTGCTAAAGTTCATTATTTTCCATAATGTAATGATAAAAATTAAACTTTCATATTTTTTAGATTCATTGCACACCAACTGAAATATTTCAGGTCTTTTATTGTTTTAATACTGATGATTTTGGCATGAAAACCAAAATTCCTATACAAAAAAAATTTAGCATATTTCATCCGACCAATAAAAGAAAAGTGTCTTTAATACAAAAAAAGTAAACCTTCAAATAATTATGTTCAGTTATGCACTCAATACTTGGTTGGGAATCCTTTTGCAGAAATGACTGCTTCAATGCGGCGTGGCATGTAGGCAATCAGCCTGTGGCACTGCTGAGGTGTTCTGGAGGCCCAGGATGCTTTGATAGCGGCCTTAAGCTCATCCAGAGTGTTGGGTCTTGCGTCTCTCAACTTTCTCTTCACAATATCCCACAGATTCTCTATGGGGCTCAGGTCAGGAGAGTTGGCAGGCCAATTGAGCACAGTAATACCATGGTCAGTAAACCATTTACCAGTGGTTTTGGCACTGTGAGCAGGTGCCAGGTCGTGCTGAAAAATGAAATCTTCATCTCCATAAAGCTTTTCAGCAGATGGAAGCATGAAGTGCTCCAAAATCTCCTGAGAGCTAGCTGCATTGACCCTACCCTTGATAAAACACAGTGGACCAACACCAGCAGCTGTGGGACTGTGGGTACTTGACACTGGACTTCAGGCATTTCCTTCTCCCCAGTCTTCCTCCAGACTCTGGCACCTTGATTTCCGAATGACATGCAAAATTTGCTTTCATCCGAAAAAGTACTTTGGACCACTGAGCAACAGTCCAGTGCTGCTTCTCTGTAGCCCAGGTCAGGAGCTTCTGCCGCTGTTTCTGGTTTAAAAGTGGCTTGACTGGGGAATGCGGCACCTGTAGCCCATTTCCTGCATACGCCTGTGCACGGTGGCTCTGGATGTTTCTACTCCAGACTCAGTCCACTGCTTCCACAGGTCCCCCAAGGTCTGGAATCGGTCCTTCTCCACAATCTTCCTCAGGGTCTGGTCACCTCTTCTCGTTGTGGAGCGTTTTCTGCCACATTTTTTCCTTTCCACAGACTTCCCACTGAGGTGCCTTGATACAGCACTCTGGGAACAGCCTATTTGTTCAGAAATTTCTTTCTGTGTCAATGATGGCCTTCTGGACAGCAGTCAGGTCGGCAGTCTTACCCATGATTGCGGTTTTGAGTAATGAACCAGGCTGGGAGTTTTTAAAAGCCTCAGGAATCTTTTGCAGGTGTTTAGAGTTAATTAGTTGATTCCGATGATTAGGTTAATAGCTCATTTAGAGAACCTTTTCATGATATGCTAATTTTTTGAGATGGGAATTTGGGGTTTTCATGAGCTGTATGCCAAAATCATCAGTATTAAAACAATAAAAGACCTGAAATATTTCAGTTGGTGTGCAATGAATCTAAAATATATGAAAGTTTAATGTTTATCATTACATTATGAAAAATAATGAACTTTAGCACAATATGCTATTTTTTTTTTTAGAAGGACCTGTATACACTCTCTGGCTTTGCTTGCTGTGCATGTGAGCCACAAAGTCCCTTTTGTGTATATAATAGATGGTAAGCATAGTTCAACCGCTAGTTGGGGTAAACTGCTGACAAATAGTTGTAATCTGTGAATAATTAACCACTTTGCCATTACTAAAGGTATCTGCTATGCAGTCCTCAAACATAGTTCATAAGCAAATGTTACCTGGGTAATAATGCTGTGTGCAATCACATAATCACAGATTCATTTTTTTTTTTTGTGTTTCTCTATATATAAATTATCGATCATCACAAAAATAATGTATCCTAGAGAACAGATATTTATTTTCTTATATAATTTTTCTTTTTTTCAACTTTGGGGACCTAGACTGAGATGAATCAGTGACTATCCCTACCTTAATGTAGCAGTAAAAGTTTTTTATGTTTTATCATATTGGGCCTCATTGATATTTTGTTAGTTTGTTTGACTTGAGACAATTGCAAGAATTTTATGACCATTTTGAAATTCTTGGAATTGTTGTGCTTTTACTCTCAATTGGAAACATTTTGTGGTGATGTGAACTAAAGGGGTACTGCACTGGAAATTTTTTTTTTCTCTTTAACCTCTTAAAGGGGTACTCCGCCCCTAGACATCTTATCCCCTATCCAAAGGATAGGGGATAAGATGTCAGATCGCCGGGGTCCTGCTGCTGGGGACCCAGGGGATCGCTGCTGCAGCACCCCGCTATCATTACTGCGCAGAGCGAGATCGCTCTGCACGTAATGACGGGCAATACAGGGGCCGGAGCATCGTTACGTCACGGCTCCGTCCCTCGTGACGTCACGGCCTGCCCCCGTCAATACAAGTCTATGGGAAGGGGGCGTGGCGGTTGTCACGCCCCCTGCCATAGACTTGCATTAAGGGGACGTTCCGTGATGTCATGAGGGGCGGGGCCATGACGTCACGCTGCTCCGGCCCCTGTATTGCCTGTCATTACGCACAGAGTGAACTCGCTCTGTGCAGTAATGATGGCGGGGTGCCGCAACGGCGATCCCAGGGTATCCAGCAGCGGGACCGCGGCGATCTGACATCTTATCCCCTATGCTTTGGATAGAGGATAAGATGCCAGGGGCGGAGTACCCCTTTAAGGACCAAGGACTTATGAGTACGTCCTTGGTCCCGCTCCTGTGATATAACGTGGGGTCCCACGGTGACCCCGCATCATATCACGGCGGGCCCGGCATCATAGTGAAGTCGGGACCCGCCACTAATAGCGCGCGGCACTGATCGCAGTGCCGCGCGCTATTAACCCTTTAGCAGCACGCTCAAAGCTGAGCCACGCGGCTAAAAGTGAAAGTAAAAAGTGTCGGTTAGCTTAGGGAGCTGTTCGGGATCACCGCGGCATCCCGAACAGCTGTACTACAGGAGGAAGGTCTCTTACCTTCCTTCCTGCAGTCCGATCGCCGATTGAATGCTTCAAGCCTGAGATCCAGGCTTGAGCAATCAATCGCCGAAAACACTGATCATTGCATCCCTATGGAGATGCATTGAACACTGTTAAAGATCAGTAAATGCAATGTTATACCTCCCTATGGGGGCTATAATATTGCAAAAGAAAAGTGTAAAAAAAAAAAAAAAAAAAAAAAAAAAAAATCATTAACCCTTTATAAATAAACATATGTGGTATCACCACATGTGGAAATGTCCGAATTAAAAATATACCGCTAATTAAACCGCACGATCAATGGCGTAAGCACAAAAAAATTCCAAAGTCCAAAATAGTGTATTTTTGGTCACTTTTTATGTCATGAAAAGATGAATAAAAAGCGATCAAAAAGTCAGATCATTGCAAAAATGATACCGACAAAAACTTCAGATCACGGCACAAAAAGTAAACCATCACAGCACCCTAAACACGGAAAAATAAAAAAGTTATAGGGGTCAGAAGATGACAATTTTAAACGTATACATTTTCCTGCATATAGTTTGATTTTTATCTGAAGTAATACAAAATCAAACCTATACAAGTAGGGTATCATTTTAACCGTATGGACCTAGAGAATAAAGATAAGGTGTCATTTATACCAAAAAATGTACTGCGTAGAAACGGAAGCCCCCCAAATTAAAGTGGCTGTATTTTTTTCAATTTTGTTGCAAAATGATTTTTTTTTTTCCCCGTTTCGCCGTAGATTTTTGGGTAAAATGACTGATATCATTACAAATGTAGAATTGGTGGCGCAAAAAAATAAGCCATAATACAGATTTTTAGGTGCAAAATTTAGAGTTATGATTTTTTTAAAGGTAAGGAGGAAAAAAACGAAAGAGCAAAAACCGAAAAGCGCCCGGTCCTTAAGGGGTTAAATCAACTGGTGCCAGAAAGTTAAACAGATTTGTAAATTACTTGTATTAAAAACTGTTAATCCTTCCAGTAATTATCAGCTGATGTTATGATCCACAGGAAGTTCTTTTCTGACCACAGAGCTCTCTGCTGACACCACTTTCCATTTTGGGAACTGTGCAGAGCAGGATAGGTTTTCTATGGGGATTTGCTCCTGCTCTGGACAGAGATGTCATCAGAGAGAACTGTGGTCAGGCAGAAAGGAAATTCAAAACGAAAAGAACTTCTTGTGGATCATACAACAGCTGCTAAATACTGGAGGGATTACGATTTTTTTAATAGAAGTAATTTACAAATCTCAGTAAAACCAGAAAGAAACACTATCCGGCACTGCTGTGCAAGGAGTGAACAAAAACCGCGACTGGGTGCAGTGTAAATATAGTCCTAGGGGTGGTGCTCAATCTCACAGAAAATGGCAGAAATCTTCCAATAATGCAAGGTAGAGAAAAAGATGGCACTCACCCACTAAAAAGGACTTGTAAAGGTGACTTTAATCCGGACTAGTCATCCAAAAGTGCATGTGCATAGCAGTTTACAGCATACAGGCAGGTAAAGGCAGGCGAAGACGCCGGGAGATCCAGCGTGCAGGATCTCCCGGCGTCTTCGCCTGCCTTTACCTGCCTGTATGCTGTAAACTGCTATGCACATGCACTTTTGGATGACTAAAGTCACCTTTACAAGTCCTTTTTAGTGGGTGAGTGCCATCTTTTTCTCTACCTTGCATAATTTACAAATCTATTTAACTTTCTGGCACCAGTTCATTTAAAAAAAACATTTTTTTTCCAGTGACGTATTCCTTTAAGTCCCTTGGCCGTAGCATTCGGCAGAAGAGGCTTGGGCCTGTCCCGCTCGCTTGGCTTTGAAGTCTACACCAGCTCCAAGCTTGTAGCCTCAGTTTCCTGTTCATAACGGACAGGGGTGGCACCCGGCGTGTAGCTGCTTTTAAGGTTGGAAGTGTTGTGCATTAAGAGATGATACTCTGAATATCTTTTGTTGTAACAATTTGTTATTTCAGTGACTGTAGCCTTTCTGTCATCTCAAAGCAGTCTGCCCATTCTACTCTAGAAATCTTTCAGATCATTCTCTGTAAACCCTAGAAGTGCTTGAAAATCCACATAGAACAGCAGTTTCTGAAATACTCAGACAGGCTTCTCGATGTCAACGACCATAACATGTTCAAAGTCATTTAAATCCCCTTTTTCCCCAATCTGATGCTCTGATTTAATTGACCATGTCTACATGCCTAAATGCATTGAGTTGCTGCTATGTGATTAGTTTATTAGCTATTTGAGGTAACAAGAAATTGAACAGGTGTGTAACTAATAAAGTGGTCAGTGAGTGTATAATGTATAGCTTGTGCCGGTTAACTTCCAACAGATATATAGTGGTCAACGAGATTTTCTACATTTTGGCCTTCATTGAAGCCTCTGGCAAAGTACTTATTGTAGAGATAATGTTGCTTTAAATGGGTACTCCAGCGCTAAGACATCTTATCCCCTATTCAAAGGATAGGGGATAAGATGCCTGATCGCGGGGGTCACGCGTGATCTTGCACGCATCACCCCATTAAAATCTGTCCCCGGAGCACATTCGCTCCGGGTCGGATTGCTGGCGATCACGGGTAGCCGTGACTTCACAATGCTCCAGCCCCATGATCGCCAGTAATCAGACCCGGAGCGAACGTGCTCCGGGGACTGATTCTAAAGGGGTGCTGCGTGCAAGATCACGGGGGTCCCCAGCGGCGGGACCCCCGCAATCAGGCATCTTATACCCTATCCTTTGGATAAGGGGTAAGATGTCTTAGCGCCGGAGTACCCCTTTAGCACCTTCCAGTAGAAAGATCTGAGATGATGATGATGATGATGATGATGATGATGAAGAATTTTTAGAGGAAATCCCTTTTTGTTTAGAGTTATTTATTGCTAATGTTCAGTGGCCCCTTTTATAATTCCTTATTTGCAACGCTGGTGGATCACAGTGACTTGATGAAATTTAATTGATTATAGGTGATCTGCTAATACTGTAACACTTTATCTAATGCAAAATACATGCCCTGGAACAGAATCAATGCATGTGCATAGTGTTGTTTAAGAGTGACTCTTTATGGATGATAAATGTGACTTTAAGTAGTGCAACTGTTGCTTATAAAGAGAGTCAGTCATAACTTAGGTTGAAATTATTAAAACTCCTAGTTTCAACTACAAACTCTAGTTTTAGCAAGTTTTTTAGGACATCTGCTGTGTACATAACACAGGTGTTTCTTCCCAAATAATGTTTACAGACTGCTCATTTCATTTAAAATTCAGTATATCAAGTCCAGTGAGTCAGAAGTGTACATACACCAAGCTGACTGTGCCTTCAAATATTCCAAAAAATGTAATTGCTTTAGAAGCTCATGTGAGTTAAATGGGCACTCTCATTAAAACTAATTTTTACTATTGCACTCCTTTATGGTAAACAAAACATCTTTCGAATGTACTTTGTTTAAAAAAATAAAGTTTTCTATGTTTTATTTGTGCTTAAAAAAAAGCTGCCTCTAGGTGTCTCCCTACTTGACCAGAGCACATTTCCCCCATCTCTTGCACAGACTTTGGACTTCTGCTGGCCTGGCAGAAGTCCAAAATCAGGAAATGCAGTCTGGAGTGCTGAGGGTGTGTGTGCAGCCTTAGCCAATCATAGCTCATCTCAAACACTGAACTGCTCTGGGCTGTGTTTAGCAGAGTGAGGGAGGAAGTTCTCCCCTGTATGGCTTCAGATGTCACACCTACTGGGGAACGCCCCTTCCCAGTCTGTTAACCTGACTGAGACTGAGCAGAAAATTCAGTGCAATATCAAGGTAGAAAATGAAAAAAAATTATAAAAAAAATAAAGGCAGGGTGTGGCTTATCATGATTGGGGCAGTGAACTGGGAGCATTATAAAATTTAACAAGATCATGATAGGAACTCTTAAAAGGGAGGTACACCCGTGTCAGTATTCTAAGGTCTACTTGCCTCTTTGCTTTTCATAATGGGAAAATCAAAGTACATCAGAAAAAATTGTGTACTAAGGTGTTCTGAGGATAATATGCAGGTTTAAACACCACGAAACCACACAGCCATCATATCATTCAGGAAGGAGATGGGCTCTGTTTCTTAGAGGTAAATGTACTTTAGTGCAAAAAAGACCAATCATTGAACACCAACATAACCCTCTGTGAGATGGTGCTGGAGGACAGATACAAACCTTTAGATATTAACCCCTTAAGGACACAGCCCTTTTTCACCTTAAGAACTGAGCCCTTTTTCTCAATTCTGTCCACCGTCGCTTTACGAATTAATAACACAAAAATGCTTTTACCAAATATTCTGAGTTTTTTTCGTGACATATTCTACTTTATTTTGGGGGTAAATTTTCGGCGTATCCTTTTTTTGGTGAAAAATCCCAAAATTTCATGAAAATTTCGAAAATTTCGAAAATTTTGCATTTTTTTAACTTTGAAACTCTGTACTTGTAAGGAAAATGGATATTTCCAATACATTTTTATTTTTATTCACGAATACAATATGTCCACTTTATGTTGGCATCATAAAATGGACATATTTTTGCTTTTTGAGAAAATTAGAGGGCTTCAAAATAGAGCAGCAATTTTCAAAAATGTAATGAAAATTGCAAAATCTGAAGGGACAGATGTTACAGTACTACAACTCCCAGCATGCCTGGGCAGTCTAGGCATGCTGAGAGATGTAGTTTGGCAACATCTGGAGGGCTACTGTTTGGGCACCACTGTAACAGTGGTCTCCAAACTGTGACCCTCCAGATGTTGCAAAACTACAACTCCCAGCATGCCCAGGAATAGCAGAAAATCGCATGTCTGAATTGACATGCGATTTTCTGCGATCGCCGACATGGGGGGGGGGGGGGGGGGGGGGGGTCAGGGGGTTATGGGTGTCATTGTTCTCAGGACCCCCCTGGGCGATGTGCCGGGATGCCTGGGACCGGAATTCCCACGGGCGTATGGATACGCCCCACGTCCTTAAGGACTCTGGATGCAGGGCGTATGTATGCGCCCGGTGTCCGGAAAAGGTTAAAGGGGGTATTCCGGCCAAATACATCTTATCCCCTATCCAAAGGCGATAGACGTCTGATCGCAGGGAGCCCGCTGCTGGGACCCCCGCCATCTCCCTGCAGCAAATGCATTGTATGCGGAGCTGCGTCTCTAGTTTCGGAAACTTCCGGGACTGGAGACGTGATGTAATTACATGCCCCCTCCATTCATGCCTATGGGAGGGGGGGTGATCGCGCGGGTGCTGCACGGAGATCAAGGGGGGTGGTTCCCAGCAGGCCCCAACCCCCCCCCCCGCCCCGCGATCAGACATCTTAATATGTCGGGACCCCCATGATCTTCCACGTGGCACCCTGTTAGAATCAGTCCCCGGAGCGTGTTCGCTCCGGGTCTGATTACTGGCGATCACAGCTGTCACGTCCCTCCAATAGACTTGCATTGAGGGGGCGGAGCATGATGTCACACGGGGGCGGAGCCGTGACGTCACTATGCTCCGTCCTCGTGGTCGAGATGGAAGCCGCTAAAGTTGGGTGCTGCATGGTAGATCCCGGGGGTTCCCAGCAGTGGGACCCCCTGCGATTTGACATCTTATCCCCCCCCCCAACACACCACTTTTAACGCCTTAACGACGCAGGACGTATATTTACGTCCTGCGCCGGCTCCCACGAAATGAAGCGGGGTCGCGCTGCGACCCTGCATCACATCGCGTCGGTCCCGGCGCTCATCAACAGCCTGGACCCGCGGCTAATACCACACATCGCCGATCGCGGCAATGTGTGGTATTAACCCTTTAGAAGCGGCGGTCAAAGTTGACCGCCGCTTCTAAAGCGAAAGTGTGAGGTGAAATCACGGGGTCCCGAACAGCTTACAGGACATCGGGAGGGCCCTTACCTGCCTCCTCGGTGTCTGATCGACGAATGACTGCTCCGTGCCTGAGATCCAGGCAGGAGCAGTCAAGCGCCGATAACACTGATCACAGGCGTGTTAATACACGCCAGTGATCAGCATAGGAGATCAGTGTGTGCAGTGTTAGGCTGGGTTCACACTACGTTTTCTCCCATACGGGAGCGCATACGGCAGGGGGGAGCTAAAAGCTCGCGCTCCCGTATGTCACCGTATGCGCTCCCGTATGTCATTCATTTCAATGAGCCGACCGGACCGAACGTTTCACTCCGGTCGGCTCATTGAAATGAATGACATACGGGAGCGCATACGGTGACATACGGGAGCGCGAGCTTTTAGCTCCCCCCTGCCGTATGCGCTCCCGTATGGGAGAAAACGTAGTGTGAACCCAGCCTTATAGGTCCCTATGGGACCTATAACACTGCAAAAAAAAAAAAAAAAAAGTAAAAAAAAAGTGTTAATAAAGGTCATTTAACCCCTTCCCTAATAAAAGTTTGAATCACCCCCCCCCTTTTCCCATAAAAAAAAAATAAGTGTAAATAAAAAAAATATGTTGAATCGCCGCGTGCGTAAATGTCCGAACTATAAAAATATATAATTAATTAAACCGCATGGTCAATGGCGTATGCGCAAAAAAATTCCAAAGTCCAAAAAAGCGTATTTTGAGCGTAGTTCGATCAAAACAAGTATCGTACCGTTAAAAACTTCAGATCACGGCGCAAAAAATGAGCCCTCATACCGCTCTGTACGTGGAAAAATAAAGTTATAGGGGTCAGAAGATGACGACATTTTTAAACGTATAAATTTTCCTGCATGTAGTTATGATTTTTTTCCAGAAGTGCGACAAAATCAAACCTATATAAGTAGGGTGTCATTTTAACCGTATGGACCTACAGAATAATAAGGTGTCATTTTTAGCGAAATATGCACTGCGTAGAAACGAAAGCCCCCAAAAGTTACAAAATGGCGCTTTTTTTCTTCGATTTTGTCGCACAATGATTTTTTTTTTTTCCGTTTCACCGTGAATTTTTGGGAACATTACTAATGTCACTGGAAAGTAGAATTGGCGACGCAAAAAATAAGCCATAATATGGATTTTTAGGTGGAAAACTGAGAGGGTTATGATTTTTAAAAAGTAAGAAGGAAAAAACGAAAGTGCAAAAAACGGAAAAACCCTGAGTCCTTAAGGGGTTAAATGATGGACTATTTGTGTTTGCCCATTACATAAAATGGCAGCATGTAGAAAAGTCCAAGGGAGTGAACACTTATGGTACTTTATTATTTGTTTTCCTAAATGAAAATTACCTCTTTGCCAGAGTGCAGTTTTATATTGTGCTGGGGAATGGGTGAGGCTGGGTTCACACTACGTTTTGTACTTACGGTTCCCGTATACGGCTGGGAGGAGGGTGGGCGGGGCGTTTTCGGCCGTGTGCGGTTTCCCGACCGTAGGTAAAAAACGCAGTCGACCACGTTTTTGCCTGCGGTCGGGAAACCGCATACGGCTGAAAACGCAGCCGACCGGAGGCTGCGGTTCACTCTGGTCGGCTAATAGACATGCAATAAATACGGTTCCCCTATACGGCTGAGTGCGGGTGCCGCGATTAAGCCCCACCCCCCTCCTCCCAGCCGTATACGGGAACCGTAAGTACAAAAGTAGTGTGAACCCAGCCTGACTCTGATTTTAAGTACCGTATATACTCGAGTATAAGCCGACCCGAGTATAAGCCGAGACCCCTAATTTCAACCCAAAATCCCAGGAAAAGTTATTGACTCGAGTATAAGCCTAGGGTGGGAAATACCTCATCCCCCCCTGTCATCATCCAGACCCGTCATTAACATCCTCATCATCCCCTTGTCATCATCCCACACATCCCCCCTTCATCATCCCCTTGTCATCATCCCACACATCCCCTTATCATCCCACACATCCCCCCTTCATCATCCCCTTGTCATCATCCCACACATCCCCTTATCATCCCACACATCCCCCCTTCATCATCCCCTTGTCATCATCCCACACATCCCCTTATCCCACACATCCCCCCTTCATCATCCCCTTGTCATCATCCCACACATCCCCTTATCATCCCACACATCCCCCCTTCATCATCCCCTTGTAATCATCCCACACCCCCCCCCCTTCATCATCCCCACCCCCCTTCATCATCCCCACCCCCCCCCCCCCCCCTTCATCATCCTCTTCTCATCATTCGCCCTCAGTGGTCTTCAACCTGCGGACCTCCAGAGGTTTCAAAACTACAACTCCCAGCAAGCCCGGGCAGCCATCGGCTGTCCGGGCTTGCTGGGAGTTGTAGTTTTGAAACCTCCGGAGGTCCGCAGGTTGAAGACCACTGCGGCCTTCAACATCATCCAGCCCCCTCTCACCCCCTTTAGTTCTGACTACTCACCTCCGCTCGGCGCTGGTCCGGTCCTGCAGGGCTGTCCGGTAAGGAGGTGGTCCGGTGAGGAGGTGGTCCGGGCTGCTATCTTCACCGGGGGCGCCTCTTCTCCGCGCTTCCGGCCCGGAATAGAGCCGTTGCCTTGACAACGACGTATCTGCGTCGTTGTCAAGGCAACGTGACTATTCTGAGGCCGGGCCCGAAGCGCTTAGAAGAGGCCTCCCCGGTGAAGATAGCAGCCCGGACCACCTCCTCACCGGACCACCTCCTTACCGGACAGCCCTGCAGGACCGGACCAGCGCCGAGCGGAGGTGAGTAGTCAGAACTAAAGGGGGTGAGAGGGGGCTGGATGATGTTGAAGGCCGCAGTGGTCTTCAACCTGCGGACCTCCGGAGGTTTCAAAACTACAACTCCCAGCAAGCCCGGACAGCCGATGGCTGCCCGGGCTTGCTGGGAGTTGTAGTTTTGAAACCTCTGGAGGTCCGCAGGTTGAAGACCACTGCGGGTGGGGGAGTTCACTCGAGTATAAGCCGAGGGGGGTGTTTTCAGCACGAAAAATCGTGCTGAAAAACTCGGCTTATACTCGAGTATATACGGTAAGTTTATTTAATTAATTTATTTTTTTAAAGGCACTTTGGAGCAGGAAGGGAGCAATATTGTATCTTTTGACCTTGTACTGTCACTAATGATATTTTATCACCTGTCCAGCTGTGAAAGGACTTCAGAAGCGCAGGATGTTCTGTTCTAATTACAGACTGCATCTCCAATGCTTGTTACCTTGTTACCTTTATGACCACAATGCAGGAATGATCAATTCACTATGATGTCATATGCTTAGTTGAAAGGAACCTCAAAGACTTTGCATTGATAATTATGGAAGTTGTTAAAATCTTACCCCTTAATGCTGCTTTTATTGCCTTTTTAGTTTTCCTCTTGCTAGCTATACTTGCTACAAAAGAATCCAAAGTTGTAGAAAAAGCAGACCAGAAATAATGCAGGTGGGCGCAAACCAGCGGAGGCCTGGGTCCACAGGGCCAACTAGATAGCCAAAAATAATGAACCGCTGCAGCACTCTTAATTGTTTTAACTATAAACTGTTGTCACCTTTTAATTGTAATCCTACCGTTTAATAATTATCATGAAAAGCCTGTCATTTCAAAAAACATTTTTTTTTTTTTTTATATATAGGTACTCTAAAAGATGCCTGAAATAAAAAATTTGGGGGTTTTCATTTTTTTAAATTCCCTCCAAAATACTTTTATTTTTTTAATCTATTAAACCCTTTTTTTTCCAGGACGCATTGTACTTTGTAATGACGACCTTCATGTTCACAAACTGTTGCAAAACAGAAAAAAAAACTGTGAAATGTCTTTAACCCCTTCCCGACCTATGACATACCTGTACGTCATGGGTGGCAAGGTGTTCCCGACCCATGACATACAGGTACGTCATGGACATTACTGCCGCTACTCGCGGCATCCCGCAGCGCCCGGAAAGATGGTGGCTATCACTGATATCCAGCCATCTTACCGTGCGACCACGGGGGGTTTCGTCCCCCACCCCCCCCAGCGATCGCTGCTATCAGCTAGTCAAATCTGACTAGCTGATAGCAGCGTTTCGCTATGAGAATACTTAGCAGCGCGGTGTGTGAGTCCGGATCACGGGGATCGGGACACACACCGCTCTGCTAAGTGTCCCTGACCCGTCCCCCGGCGTCACTTACCCGGCCATGCGGTGTCCCGAGCGGTCCCGGCGTCCTCCATGCGGTCCCGGCGGCGCTGCGTCCCGGCGGTGAGTTTCCGGCAGCAGTGCGGCATCTTCATTGGCAGCAGTGAGATCGCCGTAAAGCGATCTCACTGCTGCCTCTGAGAGTTTCAAAACTGCAACTCCCAGCATGCCCAGACAGCCTTTGGCTTTCTGGGCATGCTGGGAGTTGTAGTTTTGCAACATCTGGAGGTCCACAGTTTGGAGACCACTGTATAATGGTCTCCAATCTGTGCTCTTCCAGATGTTGCAAAACTACAAATCTCAGCATGCTCAGTCTGTCCAGGCATGCTGGGAGTTGTAGTTCTCTAACATCTGGAAGAGCACAGATTGGAGACCATTATACAGTGGTCTCCAAACTGTGGACCTCCAGATGTTGCAAAACTACAACTCCCAGCATGCCCAGACTGCCCAAGCATGCTGGAAGTTGTAGTTCGGCAACATCTGATCCTTCAGATATTGCCGAACTACAACTTCCAGCATGCCTTGGCAGTCTGGGCATGCTGGGAGTTGTAGTTTTGCAACAACTGGAGGCACACTAGTTGGGAAACATTGTCTGTTTCCTACCTCAGTGCCTCCAGCTGTTGCAATTGTTGCAAAACTATAACTCCCAGCATGCACTGACAGACCATGCATGCTGGGAGTTGTAGTTTTGCAACAGCTGGAGGCACACTGGTTTGGAAACACTAAGTTTGGTTGCAAAACACTTGAAAGTTTATTACTTAACTTAGTGTTTCCAAACCAGTGTTCCTCCAGCTGTTGCAAAACTACAACTCCCAGCATGCACGGACAGCCAAAGGGCATGCTCGGAGTTTGCAACAGCTGGATGTTTGCCCCCTCCCCCCCAATGTGAATGTACAGGGTACACTCACATGGGCGGAGGTTTACAGTGAGTGCTGCAAGTTTGAGATGGCGCAAATTTTGCGCTGCAGCTCAAACTTCCAGCGGCAAACTTGCTGTGAACCTCTGCCCATGTGACTGTACCCTAAAAACACTACAATACACTGACACTAACCTAAAATAAAAAGTAAAAAACACTACATATACACATACCCCTACACAGCCCCCCTCCCCCCAAAAAATTAAAAACGTCTGGTACGCTACTGTTTCCAAAACGGAGCCTCCAGCTATTGCAAAATAATAACTCCCAGTATTGCCGGACAGCCATTGACTGTCCAGGCATGCTGGGAGTTTTGCAACAGCTGGAGGCACCCTGTTTGGGAATCACTGGCGTAGAATACCCCTATGTCCACCCCTATGCAAATCCCTAATTTAGTCCTCAAATGCGCATGGCGCTCTCTCACTTTGGAGCACTGTCGTATTTCAGGGCAACAGTTTTGGGACACATATGGGGTATCGCTGTACTCGGGAGAAATTGCCTTACAAATTTTGGGGGGCTTTTTCTTCTTTAACCCCTTATGAAAAGGTGAAGTTGGGGTCTACACCAGCATGTTAGTGTAAAAAAATAAATTTTTTACACTAACATGCTGGTGTTGCTCTATACTTTTCATTTTCACAAGAGGTAAAAGGGGAAAAAAGACCCTCTAAATTTGTAATGCAATTTCTCCTGAGTACGGAGATACCCCATATGTGGGCGCAAAGTGCTCTGGGGGGCGAACAACAAGGCCCAGAAGGGAGAGTGCACCATGTACATTTGAGGCGATTTGCACAGGGGTGGCTGATTGTTACAGCAGTTCTGACAAACGCAAAACAATAAACATCCATATGTGACCCCATTTTGGAAACTACACCCCTCACGGAATGTAATAAGGAACAGTGGTCTGTGAAAATGAAAAATAAAATTTTTGATTTGCACAGTCCACTGTTCAAATATCTGTCAAACGCCAGTGGGGTGTAAATGCTCACTGCACCCCTTATTAAATTCCATGAGGGGTATAGTTTCCAAAATGGGGTCACATGTGGGGGGGGTCCACTGTTCTGGCACCATAGGGGCTTCCTAAATGGGACATGCCCCCCAAAAACCCTTTCAGAAAAACTCACTCTCCAAAATCCCATTGTCGCTCCTTCCCTTCTGAGCCCTCTACTGCGCCCGCCGAACACTTTACATCCACATATGAGGTATTTCCTTACTCAAGAGAAATTGGGTTACCAATTTTAGGTGATTTCTCTCCTTTTACCCCTTGTAAAAATTCAAAAATTGGGTCTACAAGAAAATGCGAGTGTAAAAAATGAAGATTTAGAATTTTCTCATTCACTTTGCTGCTATTCCTGTGAAACACCTAAAGGGTTAAAACACTTACTGAATGTCATTTTGAATACTTTGGGGGGTGCAGTTTTTATAATGGGGTCATTTATGGGGTCTTTCTAATATGAAGATCCTTAAAATCCACTTCCATCCTGAACTGGGCCCTGAAAAATTACGATTTTGAAAATCTTGAGAAAAATTGGAAAATTGCTGCGGAACTTTGAAGCCCTCTGGTGTCTTCCAAAAGTAAAAACTTGTCATTTTTTTAATGCAAACACAAAGTAGACATATTGTATATGTGAATCAATATGTAATTTATTTGGAATATCCATTTTCCTTTCAAGCAGAGACTTTCAAAGTTAGAAAAATGCAAAATTTTCAAAATTTTCATGAAATTTTTTGATTTTTTACCAAGAAAGGATGCAAATATCAGTGAAATTTTACCGATAACATAAAGTAGAATATGTCACGAAAAAACAATCTCGGAATCAGAATGATAAGTAAAAGCATTCCAAAGTTATTAATGTTTAAAGTGACAGTGGTCAGATTTTCAAAAAATGCCCAGGTCATGAAGGTGAAAATGGGCTGGGTCATGAAGGGGTTAAAGATATATGGGTCCACTATCTGTAGTATTTATTGGTATCATTTGGCATTTGATTGAAATTTCTGAACACTTGCACCGAAGAACCTGAAATTTGAGCAGGAGCTACGCCTTAGGAGGGTATTGTCCACTCAGAAATAACCACCTTTTTTACTACAAAGGCAGTAGTAGAAACTAAGAAGACTTCTGTGGTCTGCTTTCTTGAGGTTTTTAATTATGTAAACCCATTAGTCGAATCTAAGTTCCCTATTCTACAGGTTTTGGAATGAAAATAATTTCCTACTATTGAGGCAACAATTATTTATATTTAGCAATATCCTATTACACCCTACTTCTCGCACATTGTAATTGGAGTATAATCAGGGATAGCCTCGGGGCCTTGCGTAGACTCCTGGCTTCCATGACAACTCAACGGCAACCTGCGATTATGTTGTGGAGGATTGCTGAGGTGGCCCCTCTGTCTAATAGCCTAGATGCTGCAGTAACTATTCACCACAGCTCATTGAATGTTAAATGGGTGGAATTGTAGTGGTCTCCGATGCAGCAGCTGATAGTGGGTGATGGCTGTAGTTAAAAGCTGGCAACCACATAAGAAACCTCCATTGGAGAAGCTTGTCTAAACTGCGACTATGGGGCAACCCAATGTAAATCTACTGTGACCACCTCAACTATTCATGTGAAACCTGAAGACGGTGGGGAGTCCCCTTTTTGTTACAAATGCTCTGACAGCTTTGTTTTAGGGATTTCCTTTCTGCCAATGCTTGTCAGCTTTGTATGTTTGTTCATCTTCTTGGAGAGAAATGTTTTTTTTCAAGCGGTTACTTAAGCTATTTTACAGTGATATCGGGCCTTCCATTTTTGGCTGGCAGGCAACAGTGGGCAGGAACCAACATTCCTTGCTAAGATCTGAATTCATAAGTTCTACTAGAGCATACAAGTATTAAAATCCATAACGACTCTCTCTCAACTGCCGTGTCCTGAAGACTTGTGCGAAGAACAGTATGTTCGAAATTCATTAGTTGTGATGGACCTACTATGGATTTTAATATTTGTATTCTCTAATAAAACCTATAGATTTGGACCCTAATCTTTTGAGCCAGACCCTTTTCTTTACCAGGATATACAAGTTGAGTGCTCCAAAGCAGAGATCTTCCATTTGCTGCAGGTGTGGTGGGTTAAAATTAGTGACTGTTAATTTTAACAATCCTTGTCTGTCTATTGTAGACCGATCAGTTGGAGAGCACTCCTTCTACAGCAAGTTAGGAGGAGGGTGCAAATTACCCATTTTCTGGGGCACCGTTCTGGTTGCAGTGCAAGAGAAATATTAACCATTAATTTGTTTGATTTTTGTTTTTGATTTTTATTTAGAACCTTTTTTTTATTTAGAACCTTTTAAGGGTTTCTGAAGTGCAAACCAGATTTTCTACAGCACAGACAGTGCTGACATGTGTTTAATGCGTCCTCTGTGTCGGCATCCCTCATCTGTGACCTCTTTATGCTTACCTTGCATTTCACAATCATACAAAGATGCTGATGCACTAATCCAAAATCAAGCCCATACAGGTAGCTCAAACTCATATTGTAGGTTATTAATGATGTTGGATTTGGCTTAAAAAAAAACAAAAAAAAACATTTATGCTTTTCTGTTCTTAGGCTGCTTTCACACTACAATATCAAACATCCGTAGGAAGATCCGTGTGAAAATCAGCTGAAAACGGCAGTAACAAAATTCGATCTGTCCGTTAAAAAATCCCATTATAGTCTATGGGATTTTCTAATATCCGTATGAATCAGTCTAGTCCGTTATTGATAACGGAAGATAGTTACGGAAGAAATAGTTCATGAACTATTTCTTCCGTAACTATCTTCCGTAACAAACTAATGTCCGTTATCAATAACGGACTATAACTGATTCATACGGATATTAGAAAATCCCATAGACTATAATGGGATTTTCTAAAGGACGTATAGAATTTTGTTACTGCCGTTTTCAGCTGATTTTCACACGGATCTTCCTACGGATGTTTGATTTTGTAGTGTGAAAGCAGCCTTATTGACTTGGAATAGGCAGTGTATGCACTAGATTGGGAGTAGAAATGGGGGGGGGGGGGGGAGTCAGAGATAAGTTAGTGACTAGAGATAGATAAAACAGAACAAAGTCATAGCTCATATACAATCTACTTTTATCTCTGCCGTATTGCAGCAAAATCCCACAAAGTATTCCCATTATTTTTCTTTTTGCGTTTTCCTTTTTTCCTCGCCTTTTTAAGAGTCATGAAGCTTTTATAATATTCCATCCTTAGATCCATATGAGGGCTTGTTTTTTGTTCGACCAATTGTAATGACACCTTTTAATGAATAAATTTTTTTTTTTTTTTTTTTGGGAGGGGGGTGTATGTTTTTACAAAATAATTTTTTCTGACAAGCTATCTTTATTCAGTGGGTCAATAGGATTAAAAAGACACCCATGGTTATATGCTTTTCTCTTATTGTACTGCTTTTAAAATAAAAAGTGAAACTTTTTAAACAAAATAAGTATATTAAAAAAAATTCTGTATACAGGGCTTTATGAGGACTAATTTTTTTTGTGTGCTGTGATCTTTAATTTTATATTGGTACCACTTTTGTGCATATCACTTTTTGTTTACTTTTTTTTTTTTTCTTTCTTTCTTCTTTCCCGGAATATGACCAAAAATAAGCAGTTTTGGTATTTTTATATGTTCACCGTGTCGGATCATCAACATTATATTTTATATTTGGACATAGTTCTAAATAGTTTTTATAAAAAATTTTTTCATTTGAAAAATTGGAAGTTTTCATTTTTAAACTCCCTTTCTTTCTTTCTTTCTTTCTACTTTCACTTTACTTGTAATATTTAGATTGCTTACACTGAGTAATGCCGCTCTGGACTGAAATATATGTCCTGGTATGCTAAGTCCCAGGGCACCAGGACATACATTTATGCCCGATGTCCTCAAGGGGTTAAAGGGGTATAATAAGTATATCTATAATAAGTTGTGACGTTTTAACCTCTGTTAGTAAAACACAATTTGTTGGCATTTGATGCCATAGTCATTAGTTAAAACATTGACTGCTCCCTTTTTGTTTAGTGGGAGGGCATTTGGTATCAGTGTTCTAGAATTCATCTGTGGTCCCTTCCTTCTTGATTGTCTGAGTATAAATGTAAAATTAAAACATGAAAACCTGGGCATGGAGTTTCTGTATGTTCTCACTATATTTACATAGGTCTTAACCATAGTTTACTTTATTCAGGCTATGTTCACACACATCATCTTGGGCCATGTTTTGAACCCTAAAATGGAAATTTTGTGGCTGAAAAAGCCATAATTTTCCCCTTGATTTCTTTTGAACTCCATGCAAAATTTGCACTTTGTTTAAACACAGATTAATTTTATGGCCACCATTGTTATATTGTTTCCCCCATTGTTTATCATGTAGTAAAATTTAGCACATTAACTTTTTTTACAGGTTGTTCTAATTGTGTTGGTCCCTTGATTGCCTCATTTGATTGCTTTTATAATGCCTTAGCTGTCATCCTTGAGAAACTCGCCCTTAGTGGTGAAACATGTAAGATGTTAGCAGATTCACGGTTTTAATTGCACTAATATCCACTGGCATATAAGAAGTTAAGTGAGAGGCAGTGCACACTGCAGGTGCAACTGCCTCCAATGTCAGGCCAAAAAGCCCTTAATCAGCACTAGTTTAGTACTGAACATCCCTTTCCTAACTAGTTCTGAGTAGAACAGTTGTTTACAATATTGGAAAGGATAGTGGATTACATCCAGTGGAATTAGTTGTGGTTTTAATATTCCTCCCTTGGTGACTTTAAAGGGGTTCTTCGGTGCTTAGACATCTTATCCCCTATCCAAAGGATAGGGGATAAGATGCCTGATCACGGGGGTCCCGCTGCTGGGGGCAGATGTTTATGGCAGGCCTGGTAACTAGAGATGAGCGAATCAAAGCAGACAACCCGAATACGAATTTCTGGATTTATTCGATTCGCAACGAATGTGAATATTGCGTGAATCGCTCCATTAAACTCCATTTTACAGCATTCCAGGCTCCAGGACACCTAAAATGGTGGATCCACATGTCATTACATGGAGAAGGGCTGCTGGGGAGGCGGGAATGCGAGGCGGGAACCGAGGTAGGCGTGATGACCCTGAATCGCATGCAGGATGCAGCCTATCAGCATTCATTGACCCCTGTGATGCCACAGCCCTATATAATCGGCAGCCATTTTGCAGCTGCTCATTTCATGCCATATACACTGCAGAGTTAGGACGGACTGCATGTCTGTGTGTGAATTGATTATAACGCAGTGTTCCACTGCCAACTGCTGCGCTGGTCATCTTGTTCGCTCCGGGTCTGATTACCGGTGACCACAGGGCCGACGGCGTGTGATGTCACGGCTCCGCCCCTGTGTGACGTCACGCTCCGTCCCTAAATGCAAGCCTACGGGAGGGGGCGTGACAGCTATAACGCTATAACAGCTATAAAGTCACATGGGGGCGGAGGCGTGACGTCACACGCCATCGGCCCTGTGGTCGCCGGTAATCAGACCCGGAGCGAACACGCTCCGGGGACTGATTACAAACGGGGTACCGCATGCAAGATCACGGGGGTCCCCGTAGTGGTAAAGTCCAAGCATTAGTACTCACGGCTGGTGTTTTACAAAACTTAGTTTTTAGGCTCATTGTAGCACATTTTTCTGCCCTCCTAAGGGCATACAGCATACGTACAGCTAAGTAGTGTACAATTTTGTACCTGTTAATCTGTCAAAGGCCTACATACTGTGAAAGGCCAGCCAAAAGTAATCACCGGCTGGTGTTTTACAAAAATAGAGCTTTTAATGCGTATTGTAGACCATTTTTCTGCCCTCATCAGTGCATTCCGCATATGTACATCTAAGTAATGTTCTATTTTGTACTTGTTAATCTGCCAAGGGCCTATATACTGTGAAAGGACAGCCAATGGTACACACCTGCTGCTGTTCTAGACAAACACTGTTATAAGTGTAGTGAAGCGTATTGTACTCACCTCATATATGAAATAAATATGTCAGGAAGAGTATTGCCAGGATGTGCACAGAGGAGTGGCAGAGGCCTAAATTAATCAGGCGCAGCTAGAGGTCGCAGTCAACAGTCGGTGGGTTCCTCACACTCAACCCTCAGTTGGCATGGCCCTCATGCTGCTGCGGCCACCTCTAGGCTCTGCCATTGTGGTGCTCTATGGTCTCCTCATGCTATTGCTACCACCTCCTGGCTCTGCCGTTGTGCCTCCATATGGTCTCCTCATGCTGATGCTGCCACCTCCAGGCTCTCTCATTGTGCTGCCGTGGATACTGCAAAACATCATTTAAGGCGCTGGTACCCATTTTCAGAAATTCCTTGCATTAGGGTCACTTTCAGGACTCCTGATGCCACCTCCAGGCTGTGCCATTCAGCAACTAATATAGTATCCTCATGCTTCAGCCACCTCCAGGCTGTGCCATTCAGACACTTTATGGTCTCCATATATTGACTGTGTATTGTAGGAAACATGTGGCTATCCTTGAGTTACTCTCCCAGCATTATTGCCATGTTGATACCAGACCAGTAATAAAAGGAATATTGCCAAGTACTAGCAGAAACAGGGAACTGTGGATAGTGACCACTAGAGATGAGCGAACTTACAGTAAAGTCGAGTCGTCACAAACTTCTCGGCTCGGCAGTTGATGACTTATCCTGCATAAATTAGTTCAGCTTTCAGGTGCTCCCGTCGGCTGGAAAAGGTGGATACAGTCCTAGGAGACTCTTTCCTAGGACTGTATCCACCTTTTCCAGCCTACCGAAGCACCTGAAAGCTGAACTCATTTATGCAGGATAAGTCATCAACTGCCGAGCCGAGAAGTTTGTGACAAATCGAATTTACTGGAAGTTCGCTCATCTCTAGTGACCACCGGCTGTTGGAATTGACTGACTATCCCAGGTGGTAGATTTACCATTTTGAAGTTCCTCAGTTCCAGTAGGCTTTAAGTCGTTCATTCTTTGTTGTGGTTCTTCAGTTGTAGAATTAAGTTATGTTTTTCTGTTCCTCCGATGAGCTAATGTCACTGGAACACACAATACTCATATTGTCATCTAATGAAGGATCCTTTTATTCAGAGAATGTATGTATAATTTTATTATTTTGAATGTCAGGTGGTATTCTGACAATTTTTGGGAAGCACTGGGGTCTTCTCATGCTTCAGCCAACTCCATGCTGTGTCATTCAGGCAATATATGGTTTACTGATGCTGCTGCTGGGCCTGGGTCTGGGAATAAACATTTTGTTATGGTAGGTAGCACCAGCTATCCCAAATCTTCATTTTAAATTTAAAAAATTCTTGTTTTTTATTTTTTCTTACTTGGGGATTGTGAAGCCCTGGTGTCTACTCCTGCTTCAGCCAACTCTAGGCTGTGTCATTCAGGCAATATATGGTTTACGGATACCGCTGCTGGGCCTGGGAATAAACATTTTTGTTATGGTAGGTAGCACTAGCTATCCAAAATCTTTGGTTTAAATTTCTGAATTCATCTTGAAATCTTAGGGCTTGTGAAGGCCTAGTGTCTACTCATGCTGCTGCCAACTCCTGGCTGTGCCATTCAGCCACTATATGGTCTCATCATGCTTCCAACACCTCCACACTGTGTCATTCAGCCACTATATGGTCTCCTCATGCTGCCAACACCTCCACGCTGTGTCATTCAGTCACTATATGGTCTCCTCACATTGAAACCACCTCCAGGCTCTGTCATTGTGCCGCTCTGCGGCAGTGATTTCTAAAAGCGATGCCGGTAATATGAAGGTTTTTCTGAATAATAGTATTATTTCACTACCCCAGCACACTCCATATGCATGTTAGAACACAGCAAAGTGTTCTATACCCCTATTGAGGCTCTCTGTAGGCCAGAAATAGCCGTTTTTAATATAGATTTGCCGCAAATGAATTTGTATCGAAACTAATTTTTTCGAAAAATTTGGGAATCGGCCGAATCGCATTTTTGAAAAGTTTGCTCATCTCTACTGGTAACCTTCTTCAGGACCTTGGGTGCCATAGTATTGGCACTAAGCTATTGTGTTACGGGGTAGTGATGGACTAACAAAGGGAGCCCTCTTTAAAATGGATGTCACAGTTGCTGTTGACTGTCATCTAAGGAATTAAACATTTGAAGACCAAACTTTATTGGTTTCTGATCATGTTGCTTCAACACGCTATCTTAACCCCTACAGGACCCATGACGTAACGTTACGTCCCGACACCCTGGGTCTTAAGGACCCAGGACGTACAGTTACATCACGAGCAGTTCCGGTCCCCGCCAGGCTGAAATCATTCAGCAGGCATCCCGTGCAAAGGCCCAGGGGATCATGAGACCAAACCCCCCCCACCCCCCCCCCCCCCCCATGTCGGCGATCGCGGCAAATCGCAAGTGATTCTGGGTCATTACGGGTCTATGGTGACCCGGAATATAAGGGGGATCGCGGTTGTCTAAGACACCTACGATCCCCTTGAAGGGATATGAGTGAGGTGGCAGGGGTGCCACCCCTCCTATCCCTGCTATTGGTGGTCTAGATGCGACCACCAATAGCAGATAGGGGGCGGGGGGGGGGGGTTGTTAACATTCGTTTTCCCCGTTCTGCTCACCCAGGATGCAGGATGGGGAAATGACGGGGGCCGGCGCCGAAGATCCACTTACCTGTCCGGGCAGGCGACGGAGATCGGTGGGCGGCGACGTCGTGCGGCTGGATCGAACGGAAGCCGGTGAGTTGCCTAGCAACATCTGGAGGGTACAGTTTGAGACCACTATATACAGATCTTGCAAAACTACAACTCCTAGCATGCCCAAACAGCTGTTTGCTGTCTGGGCATGCTGGGATTTGTAGATTTGAAACAGCTGGAGGACCACAGTTTGGAGATCACTTTGCAGTGTTCTCTAAAACTGTAGCCCTCCAGATGTTGCAAAACTGCAAATCCCAGCATGCCCAAACAGCTGCCTCGGCATGCTGGGAGTTGTAGTTGTGTACCTCCAGCTATTGCATAACTACATCTCCCAGCATGCCCTTCGGCGATCAGTACATGCTGGGAGTTTAAGTTTTGCAACAGCTGGAGGCACACTGGTTGGAAAAACTTATTGTATGGCAGTGTTTCCAAAACGGAGCCTCCAGCTGTTGCAAAACAGAAACTCCCAGCATTTCCGGACAGCCACTGACCAGGCATGCTGGGAATTTAGCAACAGCTGGAGGCACCCTGTTTGGGAATCACTGGCCTAGAATGCCCCTATGTCCACCCCTATGCGATCCCTAATTTAGTCCTGAAATGAGCATGGAGCTCTCTCACTTCGGAGCCCTGTCGTATTTCAAGGAAACAGTTTAGGGCCACATGGGGTATGTCCGTACTCGGGAGAAATTGCACTACAAACTTTGGGGGGCTTTTTCTCCTTTTACCCCTTATGAAAAGGAAAAGTTGGGGGCTACACCAGCTTGTTAGTGTAAAAACATTACCCCATATGTACGGAAATACCCCATATGTGGGCGTAAAATGCTCTGCGGGTGCACAACAAGGCTCAGGAGTGAGAGTGCACCATGTAAATTTGAGGCCTAATTTGGTGATTTGCACAGGGGTGGCTGATTTTTACAAACGCAAAAAGAAAATACCCACATGTGACCCCATTTTGGAAACTACACCCCTCACGGAACGTAACAAGGGGTATAGTGAGCCTTAACACCCCACAGGTGTTTAATGAAAATTCTTCAAAGTTGGATGGAAAAATGAAGAAGAAAAATTTTTTTTCACTAAAATGCTGGTGTTACCCTAAATATTTCATTTTCACAAGGGAAAATGGGGAAAAAAAGCACCCCCCAAAATTTGTAACCCCATTTCTTCTGAGTAAGAACATACCCCATGTGTAGATGTAAAGTGCTCTGCGGGCGAACTACAATGCTCAGAAGAGGAGAGCCATTGGGCTTTTGAAGAGAGAATTTGTCCGGAATTGAAGGCCAAGTGTGTTTACAAAGCCCCCATAGTGTCAGAACAATGAACCCCCCCCACCACATGTGACCCCATTTTGGAAATTACACCCCTAACGTAATGTAATAAGGGTTACAGTGAGAATTTACGCCCCACAGGTGTCTGACAGATTTTTGGAACAGTGGTCCGTGAAAATGAAAAAGAACATTTTTCATTTGCACAGCCCACTGTTCCAAATTTCTGTCAAATGCCAGTGGGGTGTAAATACTCACTGCACCCCTTATTAAATTCTGTGAGGGTTGTAGTTTCCAAAATAGGCTCACATGTGGGGGGGGGGTCCACTGTTCGGGCACCATGGGGGCTTTGTAAACGCACATGGCCCCTAACTTCCATTCCAAACTTTTTTCCCAAAAGCTCAATGGCGCTCCTTCTCTTCTGAGCAGTGTAGAGCGCCAGCAGAGCACTTGACGTCCTAACATGGGGTATTTCCATACTCAGAAGAGATGGGGTTACAAATTTTGTGGGGCATTTTTTTCTATTATCCCTTGCAAAAATTTAAAATTTGAGGGAAAACTAGCATTTTAGTGAAAAAAAAAATCATTTACACATCCAACTTTAACAAAAAGTCGTCAAACACCTGTGGGGTATTAAGGCTCAATGGACCCCTTGTTACGTGCCTTGAGGGGTGTAGCTTCCAAAATAGTATTCCATGTGGGCTTTTTTTTTGCTGTTCTGGCACCATAGGGGCTTCCTAAATGTGACATGCCCCCCAAAAACCATTTCAGAAAAACTCAACCTCCAAAATCCCACTGTCGCTCCTTCCCTTCTGAGCCTTCTACTGCGCCCGCCGAACACTTGACATAAACATATGAGGTATTTTCTTACTCGAGAGAAATTGGGTTACACATTTTAGGAAGATTTCTCGCCTTTTACCCCTTGTAAAAATTCAATAACTGGGTCTACGAGAACATGCCAGTGTAAAAAATGAAGATTTTATATTTTCTCCTTCAGTTAACAAACCTTTTGAATGTCCTTTTGAATAGTTTGAGGCGTGCAGTTTTTATAATGGGGTCATTTGTGGGGTATTTCTAATATGAAAGCCCTTCAAATCCATTTCAAAACAGAACTGGTTCCTGAAAAATCTCGATTTTGAAAATTTTGTGGAAAATTGCTGCTATACTATGAAGCCCTCTGATGGCTTCCAAAAATAAAAACATGTCAACTTTATGATGGAAATATAAAGTAGACATATTGTATATGTGAATCAATATATCATTTATTTGGAATATTAACTTTCCTTTTATAAGCAGAGAGCTTCAAAGTAAAAAAAAATGCTACATTTTCAATTTTTTTCATAAAATTTTGGAATTTTTCACCAAGAAATTATGCAAGTATCGACAATATTTTACCACGATCTTAAAGTAGAATATGTCACGAAAAAACAATCTCTGAATCAGAATGAAAGGTAAAAGCATCCCAGAGTTATTAATGCTTAAAGTGAAAGTGGTCAGATGTGCAAAAAATTGCCGGGTCATACAGTGAAAATTGGCTGGGTCCTTAAAGGAGTAGTCCAGTGGTGACTCAGTGGTTTACAACTTATCCCCTATCTTAAGGATAGGGGATAAGTTGCAGATTGCGGGGGGTCCGACCCCTGGGGCCCCCCGCGATCTCCTGTACGGAGCCCTGACAGCCCGCGGGAAGGGGGCGTGTCGACCTCCGCACGAAGCGGCGGCCGATACGCCCCCTCAATACAACTCTATGGCAGAGCCGAAGCGCTGCCTTCGGCAATCTCCGGCTCTGCCATTGAGATGTATTGAGGGGGCGTGTCGGCCGCCGCCTCGTGCGGGGGTCAACACCCGCTATCTCGGCGGAGAGCCGGGGCCCCGTACAGAGAGATCGCGGGGGGCCCCAGCGGTCGGACCCCCCCGCGATCTCAAACTTATCCCCTATCCTTAGGATAGGGGATAAGTTTTTCACCACTGGACTACCCCTTTAAGGGGTTAAAGGGGTACTCCCGTGGAAGTGTTTTTTTTTTTTTTTTTTTTTTTTTTAAATCAACTGGTGCCAGAAAGTCAAACAGATTTGTATATCACTTCTATTAAAAAATATTAATCCTTCCATTACTTAAGGGCTGTATACTAAAGAGAAATCCAAAAAAGAAATGCATTTCCTCTGATGTCATGACCACAGTGCTTTCTGCTGACCTCTGCTGTCCATTTTAGGAACTGTCCAGAGCAGCATATGTTTGCTATGGGGATTTTCTCCTACTCCGGACAGTTCCTAAAATGGACAGCAGAGAGCACTGTGGTCATGACATCAGAGGAAATGCATTTCTTTTTTTGGATTTCTCTTTAGTATACAGGCCCTAAAAAGTACTGGAAGGGTTAAGATTTTTTTAATAGAAGTGATTTACAAATCTGTTTAACTTTCTGGCACTGGTTGATTGATTTAAAAATGAATTTTTTCCACGGTAGAACCCCTTTAAAGGTGATACATCAAACATTTGCACCATATCGGCACTGTATTTTGGTCCTTATTGGAAGAAAGAAATCAATTGGTCAATGAGGTTCCCATTAAATTAGCTATAGTGTAAGTGTCTGCTTACACAAGACTACACTGGCATGGACACGGATGGTGGAATTAGTTCAGGTTCACACTATAGAATTTCCAACCAGAATTCCGCACAGAATTTTGGTCAGAAATCCCGCTGCATGAAACGTAACATGTAGGTGAATGGGTTTTCGGTTATCCCATTCTTACTGTGGAAATTTCTGGTCCGAATTTATTGAAAGAAATTACGATAAGATAATCCTGCTATAATATTGAACCTGCTCAATGTTCTGGCTGAATCCGCGCCACAGACATTGTCTATCAGGACGACAATGTCCATGTGGTTCTAGTGCTGACTAATTCATTCAGCACTGGCCACACTTAGAATGTCCGGTCAGAAATTCTAAAGTTTGAGTCCGGACTTACTGTATGAAATTTCTTATTATATAATGGTAAATCTGCAATTAAAAAAAAAAAATGGATACTTGCAGGATTCTTTGACTGCTGGTAAACTTTGGCCTTTACGACAAGTTTTAAGTTCAACTTTCAACTCTTTTTTTTGCCTCTTCTTAATATTCACCAGCTTTTTTTCTTTAAATTAGACAAATTCTTAATAGATGTTTACAGATGGAATCAGACATTTCCATAATATTCTCTAATTGTAATTCCTTATTTGACCAGTCTTAAATAAACTTAGATTCTACAGTTAAAAGTAATTGTGACATTTTTTGGCGAAATGGTTTATATTTAACTTTTTATCAGACAATACCATAGCACAATAAACAAAAGGAAAGAACACTTCCTGGGAAGTAAGGCAAATGGGAAAGGAGAAATCAGGTATCTGGTCCACAAGAGGCCGGGTAGACAGACATGAAAAGGAGGTTGAGGAAAATGGTAGGAAAAAACTTTTCCAGTTCTGGCGCTCAACCAAGGTTTAAAAATTATTAGCATGTAAATGAAATTGCATGCAGCAATCGACGCGTTTCGGACCCGTATAGGGTCCTTTCTCAAGATGTGCATAAACCATGACCAATGTTTCTGTCTTAGTGTGTGTGGGCTGGCTTATGGAGCAGAAAGCCTGAAAAGGATGTACACCCAGTAGGTCTGCTTCATTAGTAGACCCATAATGAAGCCGGCATACTGGGTGTACATTCTTCCCGGTCCTTCTGCTCGAACAAGCCAGCCCACACACACTATTTTAGACAGGAACAGTTGTCCCCCATCCACCACGCGGAGGTGGCCTCATTTCGAGTGGACCCTAACACTCATTTCACTCACCTCCTCTGAGCATTTAGCATCTGACTGGGTGACATGCTGAATCCACTATCAATTTAAAAAACCTCCTGTGAAACAGGGATGGGTTCACGGCTACAGAGGGTGCCACTCCCCCTAAATTTCACAGCAAAAACAAAACGAAAAATAGCCAGCACAACTACCTAATACACAGGTGCTGCTGTGGCAAATACAAAGTATACAAAAAAGGTTGCAGCAGCACTTTTGCTCAAAAAATTGAGGCTCTTAGCGCACTTTTTGATCAAAACGTGTCCCCCATCCAGCACTCAGAGGTGTCCTCATTTCGGATGTACCCCAAGGGTACGTTCACCAGAGCAGATCCCCAGTGGGTATTGTGCTGCAGATCCACCGCTGAAGGATCGTTGTATGCTGCCTTTACAGGTGCCTGCTCGGAGCAGGAATATGCCGCTACAAGCAGACACACTGATGCTACGCATGCACCGCAACTTGCACATCGCAGTGTGTCTGCTCGTTGCGGTGTATTGCCGCTCAGAGCAGGCACCTGTAAAGGCAGCATACAGCGATCCTTCAGCGGTGGATCTGCAGCGTAATACGCACCGGGGATCCGCTCGTGTGAACGTACCCGAACACTCATTTCACTTACCTCAGCCTCTGATTGGGTGACATGCTGGATCCACTATCAATTTAAAAAAACCTCCTGTGAAACATTTACCTACTAATAAATTTTAAACCTTGGATGAGCGCCAGAACTGGAGAAGGTGTGTTTTTTGTATTTTTTCCTACCATTTTCCTCTACTGCCTACAAGTCTGAATCCAGACGAGACTGGGAACTCCAGGGCTGCTAACCTGATGCATATGCAAACAGAGGTGTTGTGTTCTTAGCATAACCGACTTTGGTGAGATAAAAAACTGAACTCCTTTTTATATATCTTTACACAAGAAGTGTATCAAACTAGGATCACGCTCCGATCCTTCTTTCCTTTAATGAAAAGGAAGTAGTCAGATCAGTAGAATTCAAGAATTCAGCCCAAGGTTTATTACTGCGTAAAGCAACGAGAGTGTACTTCAGAGACATTGGGGGGGGGGGGGGGTGATGGGGGAGGTAAGAAAGGCGTCCTCTTATCCACCAGTTCTCCAGAAATGGGCACTATGAGAGTTAAAAAAATAAATAAATAAATAAAAATTGCCTATTTCTGGCTTCCTGCTCAAGGTACCAAGTAGTGCCCTCGACCGGTATAACAATCCTTTTGGGGTCTTTGTTTGGGTAAAAGGATAGTTCAAGCTCCTGCAAAGGTCAGGATTCAGCGGTCAGGCTACCTGGTCCTGAAAAATTTGCAGCATAATTTGTGCACTAGACATGTCAAATTTCCAGAAATTTGAAAGCCATGGAAGGTGTGTGTGTGAGGTGAGGTGTTTTTTATTTTAATTTTTTTTTATGAAAACTGCACCCCTCAAAGTATTCAAAATGACATTCAAAAAGTTTAACCCTTTTAGATGTTTCACAGGAATAGCAGCAAAATGGAGGAGTAAAATGTTATTGTAGCCCCATTTTTTTCATTTTTACAAGGGTTAAAAGGTAAAAAGGCCCCACAAAACTTGTAATTAATTTTCTCTCGTGTAAGGAAATAAGGGTGGGTTCACGCTACGTTTTCTCCCATACGGGAGCGCATACGGCAGGGGGGAGCTAAAACCTCGCGCTCCCGTATGTCATTCATTTCAATGAGCCGGCCGGAGTGAAACGTTCGGTCAGCTCATTTTTGCGCCGTATGCGCTTTTACGACCGGACCTCAAACCGTGGTTGACCACAGTTTTAGGTCCGGTTGTAAAAGCGCATACGGCGCAAAAATGAGCCGACCAGACCGAACGCTTCACTCCGGCCGGCTCATTGAAATGAATGACATACAGGAGCGCATACGAAGGCATACGGGAGTGCAAGGTTTTAGCTCCCCCCTGCCGTATGCGCTCCCGTATGGGAGAAAACGTAGTGTGAACCCAGCCTTACTCGTATGTGGATGCAAAGTGCTGTGTGGGTGCACTAGAGGGCTCGGAAGGGAAGGAGCGACAATGGCATTTTGTAGAGTGAATTTTGCTGAAATTGTTTTTGGGGGGCATGTCTCATTTAGGAAAAAAACACATGGCATACTATTTTGGAAACTACACCCCTTAAGGAACGTAACAAGGGGTACAGTGAGCCTTAACACCCCACAGGTGATTGAACTTTTGTAAAATTGTGATGTAAAAAGTTGTTTTTTTTTTCAATAAAATGCTGGTGTTACCCCAAATTTTTCATTTTCACAAGGGGTAAAAGGAGAAAAAGACCCCAATTTTTTTTAACCCCATTTCTTCTGAGTATGGAAATACCCCATATGTGGATGTAAAGTGCTCTGTGAGCGAACTACAATGCTCAGAAGAGAAGGAGCGTCATTGGGCTTTTGGAGAGAGAATTTGGTGGGAATTTGGTTTACAAAGCCCCCATGGTGCCAGAACAGTGGACCCCCCCCACATGTGACCCCATTTTGGAAACTACACCCCTCACAGAATTTAATAAGGGGTACAGTGAGCATTTACACCCCACTGACATTTGACAAATCTTTGGAACAGTGGGCTGTGCAAATGAAAAATTTAATTTTTCATTTTTATGGACGACTGTTCAAAAAATCTGTCACCTGTAGGGCGTAAATGCTCACTGTACCCCTAATAACATTCCGTGAGGGGTGTAGCTTCCAAAATGGGGTCACGTGGAGGGCGTCCGCTGTTCTGGCACCATGGGGGCTTTGTAAACCAAATTCCAACCAAATTCTCTCTCCAAAAGCCCAATGGCGCTCCTTCTTTTCTGAGCATTGTAGTTCACTCACAGAGCACTTATTACATTACGTGAGGGGTGTAATTTCCAAAATGGGGTCACATGTGGGGGGGGGGGTCCATTGTTCTGGCACTATGGGGGCCTTGTAAACACACTTGGCCTTCAATTCCGGACAAATTTTCTCTTCAAAAGCCCAATGGCGCCCCTTATCTTCCGAGCATTGTAGTTCGCCCACAGAGCACTTTACATCTACATATGGGGTATATTCTTACTTCTTACTAAAAAATGGTGTTACAAATTCGGGAAGCTTTTTTCCTATTACCCCTTGTGAAAATGAAAAATTTGGGGTAACACCAGCATTTCAGGGGGAAAAAAAACCCAAATTTTTAATTTTCATGTCCAACTTTAACAAAAATGTGTCAAAGACCTGTGGGGGTTCACTACATGCCTTGTTACGTTCCATGAGGGGTGTAGTTTCCAAAATGTGGTCAGACGTGTTTTTTTTTTTTTTTTTTTTTTTTTTGCGTTCATGTCAGAACTGCTGGAACGGTCAGCCACCCCTGTGTAAATCACCAATTTAGGCCTCAAATGTACATGGCGCTCTCACTCCTAAGCCATGTAGTTTAGTCCACAGAGCATTTTACTTCCACATATGGGGTATTTCCGTACTCAGAAGAAATTGTGTTTTGGGGGTCTTTTTCTCCTTTTAATCTTTTGTGACAATGAAAAGTATGGGGCAACACCAGCATGTTAGTGTAAAAATTTTAATTTTTTTACACTAACATGCTGGTGTAGCCCCCCAACTTTACCTTTTCATAAGGGGTAAAAGGAGAAAAATCCCTCGGTAAATACGGAAATACCCCATATGTGGTCCTAAACTGTTGCTTTGAAATACGGCAGGGCTCTGAAGTGAGAGAGATCAATGCGCATTTGAGGCCTAAATGAGGAATTTGCAATGGGGCAGACCCAGATACAAGTATGGGGCTTGTCTCCACCAAAACCCTACAGCAGTGTTTCCCAAACAGGGTGCCTCAAGCTGTTGCAAGACTGGGAGTTGTTGTTTTGCAACAGCTGGAGGCTCCTTTTTAGGAAACCCTGCCGTATGAGACGTTTTTCATTTTTTATTGGGGGGGGGGGACGTATAAGTTGGTGTATATGTAGTGTTTTACTTTTTATTATTTGGTAGTGTTTTTAGGGTACATTCACTGAGTTTTCTGCGGGAAATTTGAGCTATGATGGAAAATTTGCCGCAGAAGGAAACCCACTGTAATCCAGCCCATGTGAATGTACCCTGTAGGGGGGGGGTCGCCTCAAACCTTCAGCTGTTGCAAAACTACATCTCCCAGCATGCCCAGACAGCACTTTCCAGCCGCACTACTCCTGCTGCTGCCGATGCCGCCACCAGTCCGGGTAAGCCAGCCATGCAAAACCCCCCCACCCCCCTCGCCGCTCTCGTTTCCCCCCCCCCGCTCTGCCCGGACTTTGATCAGTGGGCAGAGCGGGGAAATGAACTCTAACAACCCCCCCCCCCCCCCGCCCTGCCTCAACTGCCATTGGTGGTCGTACTGACTGACCAATGGCAGGGGATAGGAGGAGGTGGCAACACTGCTACATCGATCCTATCCTTTAGGATGGTCTGAGTGGTCTCTCACAGCTCCGCTCATTCTTATTTTCCGGGCGACCAGGTCACCAGTGACCCGATTGGCCCGGATTGCCGCAAATCGCCGGTCTCAGGACCCCCCTAGGCATAGCCACGGGATGCCTACTGGTAGATATCAGCAGTCATCCTGGCCCGATCACCGCATGGCAAGCGGCGGTGATCGGAAATGCGGAGGACACACAGGTACGCCCTCCATCCTTAAGTGACGGGAAACGAGGGCGTATCCATACACCCTCCATCCCCAAAAGGTTAAAGGGGTACTACGGTGTGGAAAACGTGTTATTTTTTCTTTCTTTTTTTTTTTTTTTTTTTATTAAACTGGTGCCAGAAAGTTAAACAGATTTGTAAATTCGGGTAGAAAACAGACATGGCGCACATCTACAATCTTGTATAATGATCTGATTGCTTCTCAGCATAATATCAAAAACTAACAGGTTGTTAGTATACATTTTTGATCAAAAAGTACAAGCCCACTCGCCACGTCAAGGCCACCTATTCAGAGTGGGTCCCGAACGTCCCTAGCATAAAATGGCGTAGCACTGGGCGGCGACCACCACCGCCGCAACACCAGTGCCCACGAGGGGGGGGGGGGAGCGACCCACTGGCAGAGCGGCCCCAATGCCACTCAAACCAGTCTATGGGCCGCCGCCCAGTGCTACGCCATTTTATGCTAGGGACGTTAGGGACCCACTCAGAATAGGTGGCCTTGACGTGGCGAGTGGGCTTGTACTTTTTGATCAAAAATGTATACTAACAACCTGTTAGTTTTTGATATTATGCTGAGAAGCAATCAGATCATTATACAAGATTGTAGATGTGCACCATGTCTGTTTTCTACCCGAATTCAGATTTGTAAATTACCGCTATTAAAAAAATCTTAATCCTTCCAGTACTTAGCTGCTGAATATTACAGAGGAAATTTTCTTTTTGAAACAGAGCTCTCTGCTTACATCACGAGCACAGTGCTGTCTGCTGATGTCTGTCCATTTTAGGAACTGTCCAGAGCAACAAATGTTTGCTATGGGGATTTTGTCCTACTCTGGACAGTTCTTAAAATGGACAGATGTCAGCAGAGAGCTCTGTGTTCCAAAAAGAAGAAAATTTCCCCTGTAGTATTTAGCAGCTAATAAGTACTGGAAGGATTAAAAAATATTTAATAGAAGTAATTCCCCAGTTGATTTAATAAAATAAATAAATAAATAAAATAAAAATAAAAAAAAGACTTCCGGTTCCGGCGCGCGTATGAGCGGTCGCACTTAGGAGAGCTCCGCGCCCGCCACCGCTATCAACTCTCCCTCACCGCTTCCATATCGCAGACACCGAGGGCAAAACTTGCGCCCCGGTGTCAGAATATATCAGCAGCACATGGAGAAGTTTCTCCGCCGGAGCGGAGACCCGGGACCTGACCCCCCAGCCTCCGGAGGCTCACAGCACATGGCGACCCTGAAAATGGCGGCGAGTCCTGAACAAGGCCAGAACTTACCACAAACTCAGGTCAGCGGGCAGACTGAGGGGCCGGTAGATATGGAGGAGCAGGCGTCCTTACCTGAACAGAGGGGAGCGGAGGGGGTCCCGTACACCGACATGGTTGCGGTTGTCGCCCGCATTCTCCTGCCGGAGATCAGAGCCTCAGTGGAGGCGGCCATATCCAGCACCATGCAACAGTTGCAGAAGGAGGTCACAGCACATGCCTCACAGCTCACAGAGCTTGAGCAGAGAGTGAGCCGCTTGGAGGACGAGGTCGGTGCCAGTAATGCATCAGTAAGATCACTTACCAGATCTAATATTGCCCTTAAAGAGAAAGTTGAGGACTTAGAAAATCGCTCCAGGAGGAGCAACCTGCGGATTGTGGGACTACCTGAATCCATTATGCCCAATCAGTTGTCTCAACTCTGTGCCAGGGAACTACCAGAAGCTCTTGGGCTGCCGGGGCCCTGTATTGTTGAAAGGGCTCACAGAATTGGCCCTCCGCTGCATTTGTCTGGGCAGTCCCCTATGGAGGAATCGAAACCCCGCCAAGTCATTGTCAAATACCTTAATTATGCCGACAAAGAGGTGATTCTCCGTACCTTCAAGAAAGCGCAGTCTCCATTGCTGATCAGGGGTATCAAGGTACTCTTATTCGGGGACTATTCCATGGAGGTGGCGAAGCGGCGTAAAGCCTTTTCTGGGGTTTGCTCGTCCCTGGTACAACAACAAGTTCGTTTTATTCTCCAGTATCCTGCGAAACTTAAGATATTTTTCCCCAATGGAAACTCGGAGACTTTCTCTTCGCCAGAAGCTGTTGCTGCGAAGCTGGCATCCCTAAAGCTGCAAGACGGCAGTCCACGCACCCAACAGAAGAGGCGCAGGACGGACAAGGAAAACAGTGTTCCTGATCCACCGACCTGATCTCCTTCATCGTTCTTTCATTTTGCTAAAAGTTTTTTTTTCCTCAGTGATGTACCATTGCATGGCTAGCTACTTAATGGTACATCAGGTTTATATTTTTATGGCTCTTGAAAGGAGAGACTGGCCCAGAAGGGAGTTAGTGGGGTCATGGGACTCTTTCTGTTCCAGTTCAACCTGTGGACGCTGGGAGTTATTATTCCACTTCTGTTTCACATATATACTGCCGTTATATGTTATTCATGTTGGGATAGGCCTCATATTCGCATCAAGGTTCTATTGTGTATATAGCGCTACTTAACATTTTGCAGTAGTCACTTTCATTATTGCAACCAGGAATGTTATACTATTATCTAACTGAATGCATCTCTAATGTATACAGTTGTCATGTTCTGATATGAGGTACCCCTGTTCGGGTTTATGTAAGTGCCAGGTGGGGACCTGCTATCCCATATATCACCAAGGCGATTATATGTTTTCTTTTGCTCAGTTGGGTTAGTTGGTCTGTGGGGGGGGGGGGGGGGGGGGGAGGGTACGGGTTCTATTACACCTGCATAAGATGGTAGCGGGGGTGGGGAGGGAGAAGCGGGGAACTTCAGGTTCGGGAGCGGCTGTGGGATAGGGAGGGTTAGTGCGCCTCCATTGATACGCGGAAGAAGTGAAGTCCAGAGAGGGGTGGTAGCACTATGAGGAGGGCGGTGGGATTTGAGTGTACTATTGCGTTGTTACATAAATTTCTACTAGTTTTGTTTTATGTTTGTTTTCCGTCTATTCGTCCCCTTGTGTCTCGTCTGCTGTGCTTTCCTTTTATCTTTCTCTCTCTGCTTCTACTGCTAGTCTCTCTCTCGGCCTCTGGGCGTCTCTGCCCCGCCCGCTCCGCACGGTCAATATCTGATACCATATCTCATGACAAATTGTACCCAGTATGAAATTGGTGTCCTGGAATGTAAAGGGACTTAGGTCCCCAGCGAAGCGCCGGATGATCCTGAAGCATCTTAAGAAGCTGGATGTTGATATAGCATTACTACAGGAAACGCATCTAGCTGAGAATGATTTCATCCGCATGAGACAAATGTGGGTGGGCGAGGTTATGGGGTCTCCCGCTGATAATGGGAAAGCCGGGGTCTTACTGCTTATCCATAAGAGGTTGCAGCATAGTACACAGTCACAGGAGGCGGACGAACAGGGACGTCTTCTTAGAGTTGTGATAGACACGCCTGCTGGTGTTCTGACTATTTACAATGTATATGGTCCTAATGCTTCTAATACGTCTTTCTTTTCCTCCCTTGAATCGCAACTGTTGCAGGATGACTCTCCCAACATCTTGGTTGGTGGGGATTTGAACACGGTGGTGTCCACGAGTGAAGATAGGAGGCGTACTCGCTGCCCACATCCTGATGGCGCCAGAGAGGTACACACATTGCGTGACATGATTGCTTCCACGGCCGTGACAGATGTCTGGAGATATTTTAACCCGATGGGCAGGGAATTCACACATTTTTCACATTCACAACAAGCATAGTCCCGTATAGATTACTTTTTAATATCTCAGGGGTTGCTGGCTAGGGTAGACGACGTCAGTATAGAAGACATAGTGGTGTCGGATCATGCCCCAGTGTGTATGACATTATTGGAGGTCACTCCTAAGGGCTCAGATATTTTATGGCGCTTCCCGGGTTCCCTAGCGGCAGATACTGATTTTCGAGACAGTTTGAGGGGGTGGTGGATGGAGTATGCAGCGACCAATGCCGATTCGCTGAATCGGCCATCGCTATATTGGGATGCTGCCAAGGCGGTCATCAGGGGCAGAATCATAGCTTATGTGTCGGCAAGGAAGAAGAAATGCAGGGCAAGCTACGCAGAACACTCCCTTAGATTGCGAGCGGCTTACAATGAGTTTCTTCGGTCCCCCTCTCAGCTTAATAAGGACTCTTGGTTGGCAGCTAAACAGTCTTTTGAGGCTAGCATGGAGGCATGGGATATTCTTCATAGGAATCAGAAGACGGTGGACTTTTTTAAGTTTGGGAATAAGTCCGGGAAGATGTTAGCGAGATTGGCCAGGCCACATAGACAGGGCGAATATATAAAATCGCTGATGGACGGAGAGGGACAGCACCAGACGGGACCCAAGGAGATAAATTCTGTCCTCCAGCGATTTTATGCGGACTTATATGCCAGGGAGGATACCGATAATGAGGGCGGACGTAAATTCTTGACAGGCTTACAGCTACCTACTTTGTCCCCTGAGGATAATGAAAAGATTAACTCGCCCATCACCCGGGAGGAGGTGGTTGCATGTATTCATAGTCTGAAAAGTGGCAAGGCCCCAGGACCCGATGGTTTTGGCAGTGAATTCTATAAGACGTTGGTGGAGGACACTGCTGAACCTTTGACTTCCTTATTTAATGCTATTTTAGGGGGAGATCCCATTATTCCATCTAGCAATACTGCATATATAAAGGTCCTTTACAAGTCGGGCAAGCCCCCAGAGAACCCAGGCTCATACAGACCCATTTCTTTAATCAACCAAGACCTTAAACTGATGGCAAAGATAATGGCGGACCGTCTGGCTGGGTTCTTGCCCTCCTTGTTAGGCCCACACCAAACTGGCTTTGTCAAAGGCCGTTCGGGGGTGGCAAATATCAGATCAGTCCTGGCTGCATTGGAGATTACACATAGGAAGGGATATTGTCCAGACCCGCCCGGTCTCCTTGCCATAGATGCCGAAAAGGCATTTGATAATGTCAGCTGGGCGTGGCTGGACAGTGTTCTTGATAAATTTGGGTTTAGTGGGCCATTCAGGACTTTCTTGTCTTCTTTATATGCAAACCCAAGGGCCCGAATCTACACACCAGGTTTTCTATCTGATAATGTCAGGTTAGAGAAGGGGACTCGACAGGGGTGCCCCTTGTCGCCCCTCTTGTTTGATTTGGCCCTGGAACCATTGGCAGTCTACCTCATACAGTCCACAGTCTATACGGGTATCGGGGTAGGAGATCAAGAGATAAAATTAGCGTGCTTCGCTGATGATATGCTATTATTTATGGGGTCCCCCAATTCTCAGCTAGGGAAGGTCCTGGATCTTTTGCGCGAGTTTGGCCGATACTCTGGCTATAAGGTTAATGCGTCCAAATGCCAGTTATTGTATCTGGGAACGGGCGATCATAAATCCACGAGCGATTTGGGGGTGGAGGTGGCGCATAACTACATCACATACTTAGGAGTTAGGGTAGGTAATAATCCGTCTTCCCTATATAAACTAAATTATATGCCACTCTTTAGACGGATAGAGCAGGAACTAATTAGATGGCAGTCCCTGCCGCTGACCCTCTTCGGCAGAGCTCATCTCCTTAAGATGGTAAGCTTCGGGAGATTGCTCTATCCCCTACAAATGGTACCCCTGTTACTTAGACATGTTGACGTATCCAGGTTGCAGTCAGCCTTTACTAAATTTCTTTGGAGGGGGAAAAGACCGCGCATAGCTTTCAGAAAATTGTGCCTACCACTTCATGAAGGAGGTATCCAGTTGCCCGACCTGCGATTATACAATTTAGCGGCATTGTTACGTCACTCCAGAGACTGGCTGCTGGGTACCTCTTGGTTCTCTAACACGAGAATTGAACGGGCCTTGGCGGCCCCTTGGGATCTTAGCGCGCTGCTACATGTGCCATACACAACCCTCCCGAACCCAATTAAGACAAATCTCCTCCTCAAAGACACTGTCGCGGCGTGGAAGGCGATCAGAAAAATATACGGCCTTCCCTACATTATGTCCAGCCTGTTGCCTCTCTGGGACTCACCTTCATTCCCTCAGGGTGTGGGCAAGGGCGCTTTTCAGGTATGGAGAACTAGAGGTATCTTGCTTGTGGACCAATTGTTTTCTGGAGACGGAGGAGGGGTGCTCACATGGGAGGACCTGAAACATAGTTTTAATCTCCCACATGGACATTACCTGCAGTATTTACAGGTGCGCTCCTATGTGACCAGCCTTCCCAGGAGTGAGGTATATGTATCCAGAGAAGCGGTTTTCCGTACTTTGCTGAATTTACACTCGGGCAGACTGTCTCTGTCAACATTGTACCTCGCACTCAAACAGGCCTCCTTACATGCTCTGGCCAATTCCTTGTTCACAGCATGGGAGGAGGAGCTCGGCATCACTGATGCACGACACAAATTATTGGCAGGCTTGATGCAAGTGAGGAAAGCTGTCATAAATGAGTCCTGGAGGGAGATGCATTTCCGCATTTTACATAGGGCCACATATGCTTTTAACCTTTCCTATAGTGATGCCCCTGCACATTATCTTAGAAGTTGCCCCAAATGTGGCCTGGCCAAGGCCTCTCTCCTGCATGCTCTTTGGGAGTGTTCATTTTTGACAACGTTGTGGGTAGATGTAAGGGCTTATATTGCAAGGGTCTGGGATGTGGATATTCCTCTCACCCCCTTGGCTATGATATTTCATTATGTGCCTCTTTCCTCCCAAGAAACCTCCGGGGGCCCGATAATGGCAATTAGAGGGGTTCACCTTATGTTATTGGCCACAGTGAAAAGTCTATTGAGACAATGGTTGCAGAAGGATCCTCCGACGCTTTCGCAGGTAATTGAAATCATGAAAACCTTACTGTTTATTGATAGATTAGATACACTGAGAGATACGGAAAAGAGAGCAGGCAAATTTTTCAAAACTTGGCGATCATTCATGGAGGATGCATACGCACCCGGTGAGTTACCTGATCTGATGAAGGAGTTTGTAGACTCCTCATGGTATTGCAGAGCAAGCATCAGTGGCTCGCTGGGTGGTCTTAAAGTTACATAGTAGGTGGAGGGTTGGGGCGGACATGCTGAGAGATTTTTCTTCTCTTCTATCCTTTCTTTTCTTCTTTATGTTCTTTTTCACTACTTCTTCTCTACCTATTTTCTCTAGGTAGCTGATCTGTGTTCACCATGGGATCTTATTTCTATCTTCTCCTGTGGTGTGTGTCTATAGTGTTGTTTGTTGTAGTCTAGATGGTACATGAGTTCTGCAGATCTCGGCTGGACTGAGTGGGGAGACTCTTGGGGTTGTTAGTTAGTTCGCGAAGCAGCGTCTAATATCCTGTGTAGACACGATTTGCGGTGTTACTGTATTAGTACAGGATAAGTTTGTCCCATGGGACTGGGGCGTTATGCTACTGCCTAGTTGGCGACACCAGCCTATCGTGCTCACGTATAGATATCGATGGGCTTCGCATAACTCGAGGAAAATAACGCTTAGTTCCATGAGTCATGTATGTAGAGACATCGTAGGATATAGTGACATGCATTTATATGTCTGACAATGTGTTACACGTAGTGTGTGACAGATACTGATGTGTTCCGATGTGTACTGCTCTGCTCTGCTCAGGGACTTTGATATATTGTTTGTACATTTTTCTGCTGTTTCTATGAAAGCTTTAATAAAACATTGTTTAAAAAAAAAAAAAAAAAAAAAAAATATATATATATTAAAATAAATTTCCACCGGAGTACTGCTTTAAAATCGTTTCAATGCTGGTTGTTGGGCTCACCTTTTTTACTTGGAGTAGAAAATTTTAAACCAATTTACTAGTCAGCCAGACTCAGAAAATAGGCAAACATTGTCTGTCATGGGGGAGAACTTTAACCTCTTCAGGACGCAGGGCGTATCCACATGCCTGGCCCGGACCAGCGTGACTGTTGATATCTATCAGCAGGCACCCTGTGCTAACCCCTGGGGGGGGTCCTGAGATCCCCCCCCCCCCCAATGTCGGCGATCAATTCAGACTGCCGATTTGCGGCTATGAAAGTGTGCATCCAGCTGTTGCATAACTACAACTCCCAACATGCACAGACTACCAAAGGACATGCTGGGAGTTGTAGCAGTGTGCCTCCATCTGTTGCAAAACTACAACTCTCAGCATGCCCTTCGACTGGCAATCAATGCATGCTGGTTGTTGCAGTTTTGCAACAGCTGGAGACACATTGGCTGTGAAACAGTTTGTTACCTAACTGTTTTGCGACCAGTGGGCCTCCAGCTGTTGCAAAACTACAACTCCCAGCATGCACTGAGAGACTGTACATGCTGGGAGTTGTAGTTTTGCAACAGCTGGAGGTTTGCCCCCTCCCATGTGAATGTACATTCACACGGGCGGGTTTGCAGCAAGTTCTCTGTTGCAAGTTTGAGATGCGGCAAATTTTTATCTATAGATAAATGTCTATAGAGACCGATCTGAGAGGACAGAAACCTCAATTACTGTAATACCAATAAGATGGAGCCCTGCCACAACCAAACTAAACTGAAACCTTTTTATCTACAGACAGAAATGTACATTGCTCTTATTTAAAAATGGCCTTCTCAATATTTGAATTGTTTTTACAAAAGAACTTATACCTTACTTCACACACACACACACACACACACACACAATTTTTTCGTTTATTTATTTTATTTTTTTCCATGTCTAATATCTGCATACCTGAACTCGAAGACAAATACCTCCTATGGACCAAAAAGCACAAGAAAAAACATCTGCCACAATAATATAAGTAGGCCCCAGAAGGGAGTCTGTTCTGTGCTCTGAAGGGACAGGCCATGGAAATGGGTGGCTTTCAGTATGCCATATGGATTACAGATTTTGTGTGAAAGACTTTCAGTCCACCATACATTAAAGGGGTACTCTGCTGCTCAGCGTTAAGAACAAAATGTTCTAAACGCTTAGAGCCGGCACCAGGGGCTCGTGACGTCACAGCCTCGCTCCTTGTTGAGTTTATGCAGACTCATCCGTTTCCCTGTCTTGTGTTCTGGACCTAATCTGTTTGTTAGTTACTTGTATCTATTTTGTTTGTTTTACTTGTATCTATTTGTGCACAGTGTCCTTTGTTCCTGATCAGTTTGCCTGTTTATATTCTGCCCTGTTAGTATTTATATCCTGTCTGGTAGTTTTCAGTTTGTTCCTGGCCTGTGACCGACTATTTTGGTTTTTACACCACTGCACAGTAGCGCAGGGAGGGACTGGCTCCAAGTTGTCGATCCATCGCTTAGGATGGATGGGCAAATAAGCAGGGAGTGTTTTTAGTGCTCATTTTCCCTGTCTCCCCCAGTCGGTCATAACACCACATTTCTAAAAACAGACATAAATAAATACTTCAATTATTCAAACTTTACAATTACTTAAACCATTAAGATTCTCAATTTTTTTTATGCTACGTTACTATGAAGTAAATGAGATTTTATCCTTTTTTAATTTTTTTTTTTTTTTTGTAATTCGTGGTGGTACACCTGTTCTGTTAACTATTTTCTTTCTTTTGCCCAATCTCTCAACTGAATATTTTTTTATGCAGATCCTTGACTGACAGTCAATCCCAATTTGACTAGTTTTCTAATAGACTTTTAGAAGTAATAGATGGTTATTTTGACTTCCAAATTAATTGCAATGTCACAACATGTTTCCCTGGTCTCTAAAATGGAGATTTTGCTGTTAATCTCCACAGTAGGAGGAGTAGTTGCTGACTCCTACTCTAGGCAATATTTGCTTGTGTTGGGTGCTTAAAATTCTATCCAGTGTAGGACTCGGATTACAATATATAGATTTAGTTTATACCCCTTTTGTACAGAACCAGCAGCTGTGAACAATCTAGTAGCAGCTGCTAAAATTCTACTGGCTCACTTAAAAAGCCCGGAGACCAGGAAACCCTGATTTTCAACCGTGCTGAGTACATTCCAGGGGTTTCAGCATTTAACTCTAAAAATCGCTGTGGAAAAATACTTATACCTTCCCTGGAACAGAAGGAAATTTTATTTTATTTATTTTTTTAAATGCTGTTTGCGATCTCAGCTGCAGTACAATGAAAATGTGTAATAAAATTAAATAAAAATGTAATTATAAAAATAAAAAAAAAGATATAACTGGCAAGTATATTGTGTAAATACTATTGTCTTACCATCTTCTAAAAGTTTACAAAATCATAAGCACAGCAATGTTACTGGAATCATTCTTTCCTAAATCAAGGTCTAGAATTTTCAATTACTCTTTGCATAGTACTAGGGCTGAGTGGTATACCAGTTCATACCGAATACTGAAATTTTTGGGCTGCACAATATTTTTTACCCCATACCGCAATACCGGTTGGGCTCCTCCTTGGGAATGAATTATCAGCCCAGTGCTGCTCTGTCCCCACATCGGGGAACTAATCATACGTGAACCGCCTGCGCTGTTCTGCCCCCCCCCAATTAATTATCAGCCCAGTGGGGTACTATTCACATATGTCGAGCACTGCCCTCCTCCTCTTTGTTGCGGGCCGACACCGCCGCTGGAACTCTATACTCTACGCCAGTGGTCGCCAACCTGCCGATCTCCAGATGTTGCAAAACTGCAACTCCCTGCATGCCCGGACAGCCAACGCTGTCCGGGCATGCTGGGAGTTGTAGTTTTGCAACAGCTGGAGGTCTGCTGGTTTGAGACCACTGCTGTACGCTGTATCCCTATGCCCGGGCTGCAAAAGATAAAGAAAATAAACTTTAACTTACCTATGTCGGCCTTACGCTGGGGACTGGAACGTGGACAGCCGTCAGCCTATCACCGGCCGGAGCGATGTCCCGCCCTGGCCAGTGATAGGCTGAGCCCACTGTCATGTAAGGGGGAGCAGAACAGCGCTGCCGGGTCACATGATTTGGTGGGGGGGAGCAGAACAGCGCTCGCGGGTCACATGATTTGGGGGAGGGGGGTGAAAGAAATACAGTTTAATACCGTGGAACCGCCATTAGTTAATACTGTGATACACATTTTTGGTCATACACAGCTCTACATAGTACATAAACTTTTAAAGGGTTACTCAGTCTGTAGACATGTTAGTCCCTATCCAAAGGATAGGGGATAGTGACTGATCGTTGGGGGTCCGGCCGCTAAGACCCCCCACAATCTCCGAGCCGGCGTTACGGCCATGGAAACCTGGGGCTTCTGAGATCGTGACGTCACCCCATGCTCCCTCCATTCATGTCTATGGAAGTGCGTGTGACGGCTTCATCATAGACATGAATGGAGAGGGCGTGGCGGCTGTGATCGCAAGTCATCCGGCACGGAGCGGAGCCCCGCGGTCAAACACGTTATATGCTATCCTTTGGATAGGGGATAACATGTCTAGTGACGGAGTATCCCTTTAAATATAGTAAATTAATTATAGAACTGTGCTCAGGTTCTAGGCAATTTTTTTTGCCCTTTTAAGTGGATCCTCTATACCCGGGGTCTCGAATGTAAATTATCTGGGGGCTGCTGGAGGATGAGGCTGGGCCACATCAAGTATTCCACAAAAAATAACAAGCCGTTCCCCGAACATTAGGTAGGCATTAAGTGGCTGTGGGCCTGCAGAAGAGTAACCGGGACATTCTTGTGTCCCAGAAAGATCTTTGGGGACACAGATGTCCTAACTCCTTACTGGGAAATTTTATTCCCAGAACGGGCCACAAAATATCGGGAGTTTGAGACCCCTGCTCTGTATCATGATGAGTCTGACACAGGTTAAGCAAGGTGGCAGAATATAAAGGACTACCTTGATTTTTCATATGTGACTCCTGGAAGTAGGTTTGAACTTAGGGCTCTATGACCTATAGAGCTGTACTCTATATAATATGTTCCAGGCTGCTAGGAACATGTCAAAGGGTGGTAATGTATCTTTTTGAGAGGGTTTTTGACTGTGCAGTGATTGTTTGCCATCATAAACACCCTTATTGGACAGACGGTGCTATACTATAAACACCTGTTAGCTGGGGTTCACGCTTCTGCATGGCCTTCAATTGGGATGCGATCATACATGCACATGTCTTTCCCCATTGATGTCTAAAGGCCCCTATACACTTTATTGAAAAGTCAGATGAACCTGACTATTTCCTCAGCATTAACCAACCATCTAATGTGTACAAAGGCTTCTTGACTTCTGATGTTGGGGGGGAGAGAAGAGAGGGGTATATTATTTTTAGAGATCGGAAGCCAGATAAGTTTTCTGTCTAATTCTGAACATATGAATGCTCGGCAGAGCTAAACATTTATGTGCATTGGGTGAATGGAATGAGTGCTATTGGCTAAACAAACATTCAGCCAATACCTATTATATGGACATCTAAAAGGAGTTAGAGAAAGGGCCGAGCTGGCAAAAAAATGTCCTCCTGGCAGGTGAGGTCCCGCCTCATAAACACCAACATATACCCTAAATGCTTTAGCTAGGAATACCCTTTTAATCTGTAAATGGATGCTACTAAGTCTCCAATGTTATACAGTATCAAGTGCTTATTATTTGTCAGCAAGTATGCAAATTGTAGATCACATAGCTCAGGTAAAACGCCTTTACCTCTTTTTTCTATCAAGTATGTTGATGCCAACCAGAGTTGCTAATATCAGTATGAAACCGCAAATGTCTGGACAAAGCTGAAATTACAAGTTCACACACTAAGATTTTTAACTGAAATGTTTGCTAAAGCGACAATTTTTGATTAGTGAAAAAAACCTAAAACACCAACTAATTAATGGCTGTACACCTATTTTATACACTAAGGTCATGTCTGAGCAGGTATGGTATTTGTGATTTCTATCAGTCTTGCGGCTGTCAGATTCTTAATATTTTATCCAGGTTTATTTGATATGACTGTTTTGTAATATGTGGACACCTTTTAAGTAACCGATATGCATTAAGTAATATTATGAATTTGTTATGTTATTGACTAGGCCAGTTAATTTTTTTTATTTTTTTTGCATAATAATGATTACATGCAATAAGCAAAAACAACTTTACAACATAGAAAGTGCTGGTAAAAGTCCAATCCTAGGCAGGGACAACCAGTAGTATAGAAAAGTCCTGGAGTAAAGCAGGTATATAATGAGGGGGTAAAAGTCTGAGGTCACTAAGGGCTCCGTGACGCCCCAATCAACAAAGAAAAAACAAATCTTAGGTCTTAAAGGGGTACTCTGGTGGAGACAAAATTATTTCAAATCGACTGCTGGCAGAAAGTTAACCAGATTTGTAAATTACTTCCATTTAAAAATCTTAAGCCTTCTGGTACTTATCAGCTGCTGTATGCTCCAAATTAAGTTGTGTAGTTCTTTCCAGTCTGACCACATGGCTCTCTGCTGACACCTCTGGCCATGTCAGGAACTGTCCAGAGCAAGAAAGGTTTGCTATGGGGATTTGCTTCTTTTCTTGACAGTTTCTGACCTGGACAGAGGTGTCAGCAGAGAGCACGGTGGTCTAATGAACTACACAACTTTTCTCTGGAACATAAAGGGGCTAATAAGTTAAAGAAAGGACTAATATTTGTAAATAGAAGTAATTTACAAATCTGTTTTAACTTTCTGGCAGTAGTTAATTTGAAAACTTTTTTCTTTCACCAGAGTACCCCCTTTAAGTGTTGCATTGTGATTAAAGCTTAAAGGGGTATTCTGGGCAAAAACATCTTATCCCCTATCGAAATGATAGGGATAAGATGCCTGATTGCGGGGGGCCCGCCACTGGGACCCCCCCCACAATCTCCCTGCAGCAGCCCACATTCTATGCATTGCTGCGTCTGCAGTTTTGGAAACCGCCGGGCTTCCGAGACGAGGACTTGACGTCACGCCATGCCCCCTCCATTCATGATTCTTGATCCATTAATAAAGATATGACCCCCCCCCCGGTGCATTTGTAAATATAAACCTATCGCTGGTGCATTTATAATGTGCCCCCCCACTGGCGCATTTATAATGGTGGCTTATGCATATGGAAGTGCTGTGGGGGGCAGATAACACTGTGTGCCCTTCCAGACCCCCCCCCCAGCGCTTCTATATACATAGGCCCCTGCAGCGCTATGTATGAAAAGTATTTTATCAGCATCATCGGGCCGGCGGACTGCTGACTTTTCATACATAGCGCTGTGGTGGCATAATTAAAAAAAAGCCGCCGGCGGGGAGCACATTGTCAGTGCTCCTGCAGGGGGCACATTGTAAATGCGCCAGCAGGGGGGGTGTATATATTTATTAATGTGCTGGGGGCTAGATATATAGGCTATATATCTGCCCCCCCCCTGCAGCGCTATATATCTTGCCCCCCCCCACAGCGATTTTAATATACATATGGCCCCCGCTGCCACTCACAATGTTCATTTTAAAAACCCCGTGGAGAGCCCTGAATAGCTCCTCGGTACCGGCGATTCAAGGCTCCCCGCAGGGGATTTAAAAATGAAGGTAAAAACACACTATACATCACAGGGGAGCACAGCATGCCACCAGCTCCCAAGCTTAATAACTTCTAATCGCACAGGGTATCAGAAGTGAAACTTATGCGATCAATCCTTCAGCCCCTGTTCTAAAACCCCCATCATGGAACAAACTCCCAATCCTCTTCTGGATCATCCAAATGCTCTCTAGCAAACTTCAGACGGGCCCAGACATGTACTGGCTTAAGCAGGGGGACACGTCTGGCACTGCATGATTTGAGTCCCTGGCGACGTAGTGTTACTGATGGTAGCTTTTCTTACTTTAGTACCAGCTCTCTGCAGGTCATTCACTAGGTCCTCTCGTGTGGTGGGAGATCGAGGGAGATTATCTGTGGTCTTGTATGTCTTCCATTTTCTAATAATTGCTCTCACAGTTGATTTCTTCACACCAAGCTGCTTGCCTATTGCAGATTGTCTTCCCAGCTTACAGGTCTACAATTGTTTCTGGTGCCCTTCGACAGCTCTTTGGTCTTGGCCATAGGGAAGTTTGGAGTGTGACTGTTTGAGGTTGTGGACAGGTTGTTACACTCTGCGCTCCGGCCATTAGCTCAGAGTCCCTGTGTCTCAGTCTGCCGGCGGGGCCGGGATTAACATCGTGGGACATGCCCGCATGCGAATCCCGGCCAGTCACTCACCATGTTCCGCTGCCGCCTCTTCCCCTGTGTCTCTGCTCCGGCGTGTGCCAGAGCTCTGAAATTTAAAGGACCAGTACGCCCATAATTACTGTTTGCACCTAAGACTACATTATAAAGTCCCTGCACCTCCTACACTTCCCTGCCAGATCTTCAGTGCCCCTAGCCTGAGATTAATCGATCCTTTAACCGGTTAGCCTTTCCCGTGTATCCAGACCTTCCACTACGTTATTAGACTCTGCACCTTTGCCGCCTGCCTTGACCTTCTACCTGCTACATTTGACTACGTTACTGCCTTATCCTTAATTACCTCGCATTACCCAGCTACCTGTGTGTGTGTCGTGGGTTGCGAACTGGGTGTCTCCTGCCACAGCAAGCCCATCCTGCCTTGCGGCGGGCTCTGGTGAAGACCAGCGGCACCTTAGACTCCGCTCCCCGATACGGTCTGAGTCATCAGCCACACACGTTAGAGGATCCACATCCAGCTCCGTTACACAGGTGTAATTTATACTGATAACAAGTTCAATTAGGTGCCATTAATACAGGTAACGAGTGGAGGACAGAGAAGACTCTTAAAGTTACAGGTCTTTGAGAGCCAGAAATCTTGCATGTTTGTAAGCGATTTAAACAACAACAACGACGTGGTCTCAAATGGCAGGAGGTGCTCAACCCCAAATGCAGTTGTGCATTTATGCTGAATGAGCAGATCCTGCCCTTGTGGTCTGTTGCTAAGGGCGATCTCCAGCATAAAAAATGCATACAATGGGGGATGCCTGCAGCAGACTACAAGTGCCACAATAGAATCCTACACCAGATAAACGGTGTGGATGTGTAACAATTAGAATAATACAATACAAGAATTTTTGTAGATTACCAAATATTTTATTTTCCACTATAATTCGCAAATAAATTCTTTAGAAATCAGAGAACTAGATTTTTATATTTATTTATATATATATAATATATATATATATATATATATATATATATATATATATATATTTATTTTTTTTTTTTTTCTTATGTCTCTCATAGTTGTGGTATACCTATGATGAAAATTACAGGCCTATCATCTTTTTAAGTGGGAGAACTTGCACAATTGGTGACTGACTAAATACTCTTTTGCCCCACTGTATGTCTTAGCTCGGTGCAGGAATTAATTTCAATATATGGTCTTGGATTTATTATTGAACTCAACAGGTTTCGCTAACGTCCATGTGTATATGATTTTTCTCTTCTATTTGGTGTACAAATGACCTGCTTTGCAAAGCCCTTCCTGGCTAAAACCACTGAGCTTTCCTTGACAAACTGCGTGATATGAATTTGCATAGGACTTTGGAAAGGGCTGGCCCTGGGGGTGAATGAGCTTGGCAATGAACTCAATGGATTAGAGTGGAGACAGGAAAATAAAAGAATCTAACAGAATGGTCACTAAAGTAATCAAAACAAAGTGGCGTAAAGAAGAAAATTAGTAAAACTAGAACATGTTGGACATTGCAAACAGACCTATGTAGAGTTGATCTTATTCTAAATATTCAGTGACCCTTCTAAACTGTTTTACAGCTTTGAGCTTTTTAGAAAAATATGTTGGCGACTAAAACGCTAATAATAATATGGAAAAGGTTGCCCATAGACAGAAAGCAGCAATTTTTAAATTTTTTTTTGTACTATGATCAGCACAATGGACCTGTTAAAATATTTCTACTGCCACCATCCATTATTTATAAGGCTTGGTCACCGTGTTCTTTATATAAAACCCCCAGAAGTATAGATAGCATGCTACACTGCTGCAACAGCAAGACAACCCATCTGTTTCAAGTATTCCCTCGTGCAGTATCACTTGTTATCTTCCTACAACACTTAATCACCAGTATGGAAAGCTCCTGCACCTTGACTATACTGCATACTGCCCTACTGTCGGTACATATAATATATATATGTATATGTATGTGTATGTATTTGTATATATGTATGTATATGTTTACAGCATAAACACAAGTCATGAAATTTGTGGGTATCTTCACAAATGAGAAGGGTTTCACATAGAGGGTTCATTTGGATTAAACCCACTGTGGTTTTTGTTGCAGTTTATTTATTTATTTTTATCTGAAGAAAAGTGGATCTATTCATCAGAACATGTAAATTCTATTTCCTATTGCTTTGTTATCCACTTCATATAATGCCTAGGCTGTAGAGAAAATGAAAAGGCTCTACTTACACGCGCGCGCGCGCGCACATGCACACGCACACACACACACACACACACACACACACACACACACACACACACACACAGGGTGGGACATTTATATGGATACACCTTAATAAAATGGGAATGGTTGGTGATATTAACTTCCTGTTTGTGGCACATTAGTATATGTGAGGGGGGGAAACTTTTCAAGATGGGTGGTGACCATGGCGGTGATTTTTGAAGTTGGCCATTTTGAATCCAACTTTATTTTTTTTTCAATAGGAAGAGGGTCATGTGAAACATCAAACATATTGGGAATTTCACAAGAAAAACAATGATGTGCTTGGTTTTAACATAACTTTATTCTTTCATGAGTTATTTTCAAGTTTCTGACCACTTATAAAATGTGTTCAATGTGCTGCCCATTGTGTTGGATTGTCAATGCAACCCTCTTCTCCCACTCTTCACACACTAATAGCAACACCGCAGGAGAAATGCTAGCACAGGCTTCCAGAATCCGTAGTTTCAGGTGCTGCACATCTCGTATCTTCACAGCATAGACAATTGCCTTCAGATGACCCCAAAGATAAAAGTCTAAGGGGGTCAGATCGGGAGACCTTGGGGGCCATTCAATTGGCCCACGATGACCAATCCACTTTCCAGCAAACTGTTCATCTAGGAATGCTCAGGCCTGACACCCATAATGTGGTGGTGCACTATCTTGCTGGAAAAACTCAGGGAACGTGTCCGCTTTAGTGCATAAAGAGAAACACATCATCATGTAACAATTATGCATATCCAGTGGCCTTGAGGTTTCCATTGATGCAGAATGGCCCCACTATCTTTGTACCCCATATACCACATCATACCATCAATTTTTGTGTTCCAACAGTCTTGGAGGGATCTATCCAATGTGGGTTAGTGTCCGACCAATAGCGGTGGTTTTGTTTGTTAACTTCACCATTCACATAAGTTTGCCTCATCACTGAACAAAATCTTCTGTGTAAACTGAGGGTCCTGTTCCAATTTTTGTTTTGCCCATTCTGCAAATTCAGAGCGCCGATCTGGGTCATCCTCGTTGAGATGCTGCAGTAGCTGGAGTTTGTAAGGGTGCCATTTGTGAGTAGCTAATATCCACCAAAGGGATGTTCAACTAATGCCACTCTCCAGTGACATGCGGCGAGTTCTATGCTGTTGGGTCTTGCTGAATGAAGCTAGGACAGCCACTGATGTTTCTTCATTAGTGACAGATTTCATGCGTCCACATTTTGGCAAATCCAACACTGAACCAGTTTCACGAAACTTAGCAAGCAGTTTGCTAACTGTAGCATGGGAGATGGGTGGTCTCGTAGGTGTCTTGCATTGAAATCTGCAATGACTCGGTTACTGTGTTCACCAGACATCAACACAGTGTCTATCCGCTCCTCATGTGTTAATCTTGACGACATGTCAATGGCTGTAAACAAAGAGAAACTTGTAAATAACTCATGAAAGAATAAAGTTACGTGAAATTCCCAATAAGTTTGATGTCACATGACCCTCTTCCTATTGAAAAACAAAAGTTGAATTCAAAATGGCTGCCATAGTCACCACCCATCTTGAAAAGTTTCCCCCCCTCACATATACTAATGTGCCACAAACAGGAAGTTAATATCACCAACCATTCCCATTTTATTAAGGTGTATCCGTATAAATGGCCCCCCCTGTATATTGAAGTCCGCATGGGCATTGAAGAAGGTAGATGATGTAGGAAGTTCTGCAATACATGAAACTCTTGATGGGATAGGTAGTGCCAGTGATGTTGCAGGTGAAGTTTTTACATTTGTTAGATATATTAAGGCAGCACTTGCAGCCGGGTCTGTTACACTTGAATCTTCCTATAATCTGTGGGGTATCCAGAAGTGTGGTTTGCTTTCTGATGGTTTTCAACTTACTGGTAGTGAGTATATTTTTTAAAGAACTATTCCTCCTAAAGGTGATGTTGGGTTTGGCTGTCAGGATGTCTTTAAAGAAGGGATCCAACTTTAGGGTTTTCCAATATGTGTTGATGATGATCTTGATTTTTGTGGTCACTGCTGTAGGTGGTGATGAAATTGTATAAATGTTGTTGGTTATTTTTATTATTATTATTTTTTTTTTTTAAGTTGCTTGAGTGTGAGGTTTAGCTTTAGGAGTGAGGCAGTCTTTTTTTGGCTGTACTTACTGGCGTTTACTTTACTTTGTGTGATTAGGGATCTGGGGTAGCCCTTCGCTTTAAAGCGCCGATCCAAGATGGTGCTTTGGTTGTGGAAGCCTAGATGATCAGTACAGTTACATCTGATTCTTTTGTATTGACCAAAAGGCATGTTATTAGTCCATTTTTCATAATGGCAACTGTTGTAATATATGTAACTGTTACATTCTACGGCTTTAACCCCTTGTCTGTCTCAAAACGCCGTTTATAAACGGAGCTGCGGCACAGGAGGGTTATGAAGCGAGCTCGGGAGCTGAGCTCTCATCATACCTGTACTGTCCCGGCTGCTATCAGCAGCCAGGACCCGTGGCTAATGCCAAACATCGACGTTCAGGCAGATGTCCGGCATTAACTCTTTAGACACATAACGATCAAAGTTGATCGCAGTGTCGAAAGTGAAAGCTTCCTGGAAGCTCAGTTGGGCTGATCGGGACAGTCGCGGTAAAATCGCGATGCCCCGATCAGGATGCATCAGGAGGGTGCCTTACCCCCCTCCTGCACATCCAATCAGTGATTGCTCCAAGCCTGAAATCCAACTGCCAATAACACTGATCAATGCATTGCAATGGAATGGCATTGATCAGTGTTTTGAATAAATGTACTGCATGTTATAGTCCCCAATGGGGGCTTTAACATTGCAAAAAAAGTGAAAATGACTTAACCTCTTCCCAAATAAGTTTGAATCACACCCCCCCTTTCCCATAAAAAAAAATGTTAATAAAAATAAACATGTGGTATCGCCACGTGCATAAATGTCCGAAGTATAAAAATATATTAATTAAACCGCACGGTCAATGGCGTCTGTACAAAAAAAGATTTCATGGTCCAACATAACGTATTTTTGGTCACTTTTTATACCATAAAAAATGAATAAAAAAGTTAGTCTGAGCAAAACAAAAATGGTACCTATGAAAAACTTCAGAGCATGGCGCAAAAAATTAGCCATCATACCGCCCTGTACGTGGAAAAAATACAAATGTTTTATAGGGGTCAGAAGAGGAAAATTTTAAACGTATAAATTTTCCTGCATGTAGTTATGATTTTTTTTCAGAAGTAATACAAAATCAAACCTATTTAAGTAGGTCCATAGAATTAAAATGATACCCTGACGGAATAAAGATAAGGTGTGATTGCTACCGAAAAATATACTGTGCAGAAAAGGAAACCCCCAAAAACTAGTTTTTTTTCCATTTCGCCGTATATTTTTATGTAAAAAAAGTGCAAAAACTGAAAAAAAATGCTTTGACCTTAAGGGGTTAAAGTAGGTTTTTGTCTTAATGGGGTTGACTGAAGTATGATAGATAATATCGTCCAATTATTCAATGCCGGTGTAGGAGTGGTTGAAGGTAAAGTTAATGTTCCAAGAGTTGTGATTTATTGAATTGATGAATGAAGTGAATTCTTCTTTGGAGCTGTCTAAGATAATGAAGAGGTCATCAATATATGTATTGTATAGTATGCAGTGTTTAAACAGTTCATGTGAGTACAGAATGGATTCTTCTAAGTGGCCCATGAAGAGATTAGCAAGGCAAGGTGTGAAGCGGCTCCCCATCGCAGTCCCACAGCATTGCTTAAAGATTTTACTATTAAACTGGAAAGTGTTGTTCTGTAGAATGAATAAGCTGCTGTTCAGGAGGAATTGTTGTTGGAGGGGTGGCATGGTGGGATCCTTTTTCAAAAAGTGAGATACTAAGGAAATGCCAAGGTGGTGATCAATAATAGTATATGATGTGATGTCCATGGTCAGTGTAAGAAGCACTGAAGAAGTGGATCCGCTGAACCCATGTGGATGATGGCGTGGGCGGTACCAGGGAGTGGAGTCTAAGGTGCCGCTGGTATTTACCAGAGCCCGCCACAAAGCGGCATGGACTTGCTGAGGCAGGTGGCACCCAGGTCGCTACCCCTGGCACGACTCATCCACACAATAGCGAAGGTGACACGTGGCACTGGAAGGATGAAGCAAACTCTTAGTCGTGAAAAGCAGAAGGTGAGGGCAGGCAGCACAGGAGCGTCGTCGGGAGCAAAGCAAGGAGGTCCGAACACAGCAAGGCAATACAGAACAGGAACTCTTTCTCTTAGTTAATGAGCACAAAAATCTGGCAAGGGGAAACAGGAAGTGCTGACACTTATAGTGTCAGCGAGCAGCTGTAACCAATTAGGGCATGCTGGCCCTTTTAAATCACAGAGAACTGGCGTGCGCCCGCCCTAGAGGGTGGGTGCACACACTCCGGTGACCTGGGACAGCGGAGGAAGCAGGAGGTGAGTAACTGCCCGGCGTACACATGCGGTTGTGACTCACAGTGCGAATTGCGGCGCCGCCGGCAGTAGAATATGGGGCAGGGGAGCTCTCGCGGCCAGCATGTCTGGCCGGAGTGCTAGTTGTAACAGTACCCCCTCCCCCCCCCCCCCCTTTGGTCTCCCCCTCTTTTTTTGGTCACCGAAAATGAAGGACCAGGTCACGGTCCGAGATATTCTCCTCCGGCTCCCAGGACCGAACCCCTTCCACTCCACAAGAAAATAGTCTCCCTCTAACTGTTTTAGTAGCTAAAATTTCCTTAACCTCAAAGACCTCAGAGGAACTGGACACGGGAGTAGGGATGATGTCTTTTTGTGAAAACAGATTGATGAAAGTCTTGAGGAGGGAGATGTTGAAAGAGTTTGAAATTCGGAAAGAAGAAGGCAGATGAAGTTTTGTTACAGGAAGTTGGTAGATCGGGAATGAAGTCCATAGCAATGTGAGACCATGGATTTTCCAGAATAGGCAAAGGCTGTAAAAGACCTGCAGGTTTTAAGCCGAGGACTCTTGTCGCAGGCACAGGTAGTACAGGAACGGACAAGATCATTGACATCGTGTACAAGGTTCGGCCACCAGAAATGCCGGGAGATACGTTGTATGGATTTCCGTACTCCAGAATGCCCAGCCAGCAAAGAGAAATGTCCCCAGTTCAACACTGCGTATAAGTTGAGAAGACACAAAAGACATCCCCGGAGGAACATGCTGAAAGTTGGCAGGCGCTGCTGAAATCTAACGCTCAGGTGGCACAAATATGCCATGGAGTGGAGCCCAGTCCTACCACATCAGAGGACCTAGAGAGAGCATCGGCTCTGACATTCTTGTCCGCAGGACGAAAATGAATAAATTGAACCTGGAAAAGAATAGAGACCATCTGGCCTGCCGAGGGTTCAGTCGCTGTGCAGACTGGAGATATAAGTTTTCTTGTGATCCGTATAGATGCTGACTGGATAAGATTAACCTTCCAATAGATGTCGCCACTCTTCCAAAGCAAGCTTAAATGCCAGAAGTTCCCGATCTCCAATAAAATAGTTCCTCTCTGCAGGAGAAAAGGTCTTGGTGAAGAAGCCACAAGTCACTGTTTTACCTTTTTTTTTGGAGGTCTTTTTAGTCAGAATGGTGCCAGCTCTTACAGATGAGGCTTCGACTTCTAGGAAGAAAGGTTTCTTAGGATCTGGTCTTGACAAGACTGGCGCCGAGGCAAATGCAGATTTTAATCGGGAGAAGGCTTTTTTCAGCCTCAGGAGACCAGGATTTGGGATTACAGTTCTTTTTAGTAAGAGCCACAATCTGTGCAACCAAAGAAGAAAAGAGTGGAATGAACTTTAAAATGATAATTGGCAAACCCCAGAAAGCGTTGAATTGCCTGTAGGCCAGTAGGTCGAGGCCAGTCCAGAACTGCCGACCGCTTATCCGGGTCCATCTGGAGACCTTGGTTGGAAACAATATAACAAAGAAATGGAAAACTTGACTTCTCAAAGGCATTTCTCAAGTTTGGTATATAAATGATTGTCCCTGGGGCATTGAAGGACCTGTCGCACGTGTGAATGATGCGCCTCTAAATTTGGGGAGAAGAGCAGGATGTCATCGGGGTACACAACAACACACATGTAGAGTAGATCACGGAAGAGGTCGTTAACAAATTCTTGAAACAAAAGACAGCGCTTCATAGTGTGATACCGTTGTTGCACAAATGGTAACTCAGATAACACGCTTACCGTAATGGGTTACACTCGGCCAAGTGCAACAATGGATCAAGGCGTAGAATGGAGATGAGGTGTCAGCAGCCACTCTACGTCTCGTCAGGTACAAATATGACAAAAAACAGAACTCCAAGGTGTGGAAGGGATACAAAGGCGCTCGACAGCCAGGTAGGAAGACCAAATGTTTATTCACTCATAATGCAATGCCTTTCACAGCACAGCTGCTTCATCAGGCATCTTTTTTGCAAAAGGTTTCATCGTCGGTGAAGGTACGTATTCTTAAACCATGCAGTGAAATTTTTTTTCCACCAAATAAACTGTAAGGAATAAGCTGTCCAGTTGATGTTGGATTTCGGTTTTGGATATATTTTCCTGTTCTAAGAGTAAGTCTCATGTTCTTAAAATCTAACGCATGGTTGGCATTAGTCATGCTTGTTTTGTTGTTGACGAGACTTTTAAATAGAAGATCTTGTTTGGTCAACTTGTGGTTTTGAGATCCATGGTGGCAGTACTGTCACACGGTCGCTCAGATGTCCACAATTTGTTGCTAGTAGCATCTGTTGCCGGTGATTGTAGATACACGCCAAATAAATTTTTATGGAGAATGCTGGGGAAAAACTAAGGCGATGGCAGCGCCTAGTGTTCCCGTAAGTGTTGGTATGAGCAAGTGGTATTATTCTGTGAGAGCGGTGGTTACCTATGGTAACGTCTTGGTCGATGGTATTCAAGCCAACAGTAATGGTAGATGGAAACCTTGGCATAGGTCCGTAGTAGAATGAAGCAATAAACTGAGTAAAAATTGCTGTAGTGATGCCTCCAACCATTCCAGAAGAAATGCAGATAGTAGGGAAGTTTCAATAGTTCCTTTTATTGAAGACTTGGTAAAAACTAATAAAATACATAACGACAGGTCAGACAACACCAAGTTTCGGGAGGGTAATCTCCCTTTCTCAATTCCAAAGTAAGAGTCATATGCCATAAGGCTGGCAATCCAGCTATAAATACAAGAATTGGGAGCCAAAACTGATAGCTAGGGGAGAACGGGTCATGACGTAATGATTAGCATAATATTGACATAAGGCAGATAGGTATAGATGGGTATGCCACAATACCTACATACGGAAACTTACCCTCAAAAGACATTTCAATCTACCTAATTTTACCTCCAAGGACTATATACCATCCCAGAATCCTCAGTACTCCATTACCATTGACCACCACCCCACACTACTGGACTTAAACCCCGCTCAGAGTTCTATCAGTCCCACCATCGAGGAAACTTCATAGAGACCTTCGCTGCAGGGGTAGCCTCGGACTTTGAAAATCTATGTAAAAACCTCCTACAAAAGACTATAAACCTGAACTTCAAAGAAAGAAAAGCGATAAAAGAACTAGCCAACGACCATAGCATCATGATCAAATCCGCTGATAAAGGCGAAGGAATCGTAATCCTGCATTGCAGCAATTATTTGAAAGAAGCAGACTGCCTCCTATCAGACCACAGCTTCTAGACTAAACTCTCCACCAACCTTATCACCAATGCAAAGAGCTATTACACCTATTGGATAGAGGCCTCACTGACAGAATACTAACAAAACATGAATACAATTACCTCAATACCGCTGAACCAGTCACTCCCCACTTCTATTATTTTCCAAAAATCCACAAGGACCTCTCTAACCCCCCCCCCCCCCCCCCAGGCAGACCCATCATTGGGGGTATTAATTCACTTACCTCTAATTTTTACCAGTATGTGGACATTCTTCTTCAGCAATGTGTCCAAACTCCCCCATCATAGACATTGGACACTACCGACTTCATCAAATCCGTCATCAATATTGAATGGAAAAGCCACTACTGCTTCCTGACCATGGATATTACATGATTATATACGAGTGTTGATCACCACCTTGGCATTTCTTCAGTATCTCACTTTTTGAAAAAGGATCCCACCCCTCCAAAAACAATTTTTTCTTAACATCTTAATTATTCTACAGAACACTTTCCAGTTTAATGGTAACATCTTTAAGCAATGCTGTGGGACTGCTATGGGGAGCCTCTTCGCACCTAGCCTTGCGAATCTCTTCATGGGCCACTTTGAAGAATCCATTCTGTACTCACATGAACTGTTTAAACAATACATACTATACAATAGATATATTGATTAAATCTTCATTATCGGAGACGGACAGCTCCAAAGAAGAACTCACTTCGTTCATGAATTCACTAAATCACAACTCTTGGAACATTAACTTTACCTCCAACCACTCCTACACCAGCATTGAATACTTGGACATTACTATCTTTAATACTTTGGACAACCACATTAAGACAAAAACCTACTTTAACCCCTTAAGGACCAAGGGCATACAGGTACGCCTTTGCTCCATGGTACTTAAGGACCAAGGGCGTACCTGTACGCCCGTGGGAATTTCGGTCCCTGCCGCGTGCCGGGCGGGGACCGGACCGGGGTGACTGCTGATATCGATCAGCAGGCACCCTGCGCCAATGCCCAGGGGGGTCATCAGACCCCCCATGTAGGCGATCGCCGAAAATCGCAAGTGAATGCACACTTGCGATTTTCGTATATTCCGGTGATGCGGGTCACGTGTGACCCGCTGACCCGGAGATACAAGGTGATCGGGGGTGTAGGATACACCCCCTATCACCCTCTGTATCTATGGGGAGGTGGCGATTTCGTCACCCCCCTAGGATCGCTGCTATCCGGCCAATAGCAGCTGGCAGGGGAGGGGTTAACGGCCCCTTCTCGCAGCTCTGCTTGCTCCCTGAGTTCATTCAGCGGCCAGAGCTGCGAGAAGGAGCCAGGGACCCCCCCTCTGTGAAGATCGGAGCCCCTCACAGAGGAAGACCCCCCTTAGAGCAGGGAGAGAGTACAGCCCCAGGGACAGGTAGGGTTAACCAGTAAAGTAAAAAAAAAAAGTTACAAACATTTTTTTTCCCCTGACCCCCTAATAGGTTTTTTTTTTTTTTAGTGTGAACCGGGCCCTATTAGGGATTTCTCCCCCCCCCCATTCAGTTAGTTACACTAATCACACACACTACATACTCACCCCCCCCCCCCCCCCCCCCCCCACACACACACACACACACACACACACACACACACACACACACAGCCACCACCCCCGCCATCAACCCCCACCACCGTAGAAAAAGGGCGATGGCTCGCCAGGCATTTTCGGCAGCGGAGGCATACGCTTTTCTGGCCTCCGACTCCGATTCTGTCAGTGAGGACGATGAAGATCCTACATTACTGTGTTCTTCATCGTCCTCCTCATCATCTAGTACTGATGAGTCACCTATACGGCGGGGGAGACGCCGCCAGGCGAGGCCACGCATCCCCCATGATAGTGGCCCAGTGGCCGGCACTAGTGCGAGTGGTGATGCTGCTTGTACTAGGAGTCCGACCCCCCCTCAGACAAGTTCACCGGAGCGCCCTTCCGGTGAACCTGTCTGGAGACCCCCAGAGGCTTATCAGACACGGGTTTCCGGAGTTTGTTGGCGACTCCGGCATCCGGATTGACAATTCTAGATTCACTGAAATTGACTATTTCAGTTATTTTTTCAGTGACAGTTTTGTCAATCACATGGTGGAGCAGACAAATCTGTACGCCAGGCAGTTTATCGCCCACCACCCTGATTCTGTTTTGGCCAGGCCCAATGAATGGTACACCATTGATGCAGCAGAGATGAGGACATTTTGGAGCCTCTTGCTGCATATGGGCCTGGTCAAAAAACCAAGTGTCAGACAGTACTGGAGCGGGGACATCTTCTACCAGACCCCGCTTTACAGTATGGTCATGGCACGGAGGCAGTTCGAGGCCATTTGGAAATGCCTCCATTATGCAGATGAGGCATGTCCACCCGAGGTGATCTCACCTATGACCGGCTTTACAAAGTGAGGCCGGTCATCGATCACTTTGGGGCCAAATTTTTGGAAGCCTACGTAGGGAGCAGGGAGCTCTCGGTTGATGAGTCTTATCAGTTTTAAGGGGAGACTCCTCTTCCGCCAGTATATTCCCTCGAAGCGGGCGCGATATGGCGTGAAGCTCTATAAACTTTGTGAGAGTACCTCCGGGTACACTCTCGTTTAGAGTGTATGAGGGACGAGTTTCCCGTATTGACCCCCCAGATTATTCCCCCACTCTGGGTGTTAGCGGGAAAATCGTTTGGGAGCTTGTGTACCCTTTGCTGGATAAGGGTTACCACGTGTACATGGACAACTTTTATACCAGTATCCCTCTGTTCACATCCCTTGCCGCCAGATCCACGTCCGCTTGTGGGACAGTGCGGAAAAACCAGAGAGGCCTCCCTCTAAATTTTCTGCAGACACCTATGCCCAAGGGTGAGTCCCGTGCCCTTACCCATGAAAACCTGTTGCTGGTCAGGTATAAGGATAAGAGGGATGTCCTTATGCTGACCACTATTCATGGTAACTGCAACTCACCTGTCCCTGTGCGAGGTACCACAACACCGGTCCTCAAGCCCGATTGGTATTCTGGACTACAATCGGTATATGGGGGGAGTTGATCTTTCTGATCAAGTCCTCAAGCCATACATGGCCATGTGGAAAACATGGGTATGGTACAAAAAAAGTTGCGGTCTACTTGGTACAGGTTGCCATGTAAAACGCTTTTGTACGATCCCAGTACGCTGGCAACACAGGGACATTCCTCCAGTTCCAAGAAGAAGTCCTAAAGGTCCTGATCTTTGACGACCGGGAAAGAGCAGGCCGGACTTCCCAAGGAACTGGAGTTATAGGTGCCAGGATCGTCCCAGGCCAACACTTTCCAGGTAAGGTCCCCCCCACACTGGAAAGAAGGGACGATCCCAGAAAAAATGCAGTGTGTGTAACTGGAGGGGGATTCGGAAGGACACGCCACTCAATGTGACAGTTGCCCCGATCATCCGGGCCTCTGCATTAAAAACTGCTTCAGGGAGTATCACACGTCCATGCAGTACTAAATTTTCCCTTTTCATTTTAATTTTCCATAATTTGACCCCAATGTACCAAGTCCAGAGTACATTCCAAATTTTAACCCCATAAAACCACTAAATTGCCTAAAAAAAACTCATATTTTTTTTTTTTTTGCTGTCCTGGCATCATAGGGGCTTCCTAAATGCGACATGCCCCCTGAGCAAAATTTGCTCTCAAAAAGCCAAATGTGACTCCTTCTCTTCTGAGCTTTGTAGTTCGCCTGTAGTGCACTTCAGGTCAACTTATGGGGTACCTTCATACTCAGAAGAGATGGAGTTACAAATTTTGGGGGGTATTTTCTGCTATTAATCCTTGCAAAAAATGTGAAATTTGGGGGGAAACACACATTTTAGTGAAAAAAAATAAAATTATTTTTACATATGCAAAAGTCGTGAAACCCCTGTGGGGTATTAAGGCTCACTTTATTCCTCGTTACGTTCCTCAAGGGGTCTAGTTTCCAAAATCGTATGCCATGTGTTTTTTTTTTTTTTTGCTGTTCTGGCACCATAGGGGCTTCCTAAATGCAACATGTCCCCCAAAAGCCATTTAAAAAAAAAAAAAACGTACTCTCCAAAATCCCCTTGTCGCTCCTTCACTTCTGCGCCCGCCGAACAATTTACATAGACATATGAGGTATGTGCTTACTCGAGAGAAATTGGGTTACACATACAAGTATAAATTTTCTCCTTTTACCCCTGGTAAAAATTCAAAAATTGGCTCTACAAGAACATGCAAGTGTAAAAAAATGAAAATTTAGAATTTTCTCCTTCACTTTGCTGCTATTTCTGTGAAACACCTAAAGGGTTAAAACGCTGACTGAATGTCATTTTGAATACTTTGGGGGGTGCAGTTTTTATAATGGGGTCTTTTATGGGGTATTTCTAATATGAAGACCCTTCAAATCCACTTCAAACCTGAACTGGTCCCTGAAAAATAGTGAGTTTGAAAATTTTGTGGAAAATTGCTGCTGAACTTTGAAGCCCTCTGGTGTCTTCCAAAAGTAAAAACTTGCCAATTTTATGATGCAAACATAAAGTAGACATATTGGAAATGTGAATAAAAAAAAATATTTGGAATATCCATTTCCCTTACAAGTAGAGAGCTTCAAAGTTAGAAAAATGCAAAATTTTCTATTTTTTTTTCATAAAATTTTGGGATTTTTCACCAAGAAAGGATGCAGGTTACCACAAAAATTTACCACCATGTTAAAGTAGAATGTCCCTAAAAAACAATCTCTGAATCAGAATAAGTAAAAGCATTCTAGAGTTATTAATGTTTAAAGTGGTCAGATGTTCAAAAAATGCTCTGGTCCTAAGGTGTAAAATGGCCTGGTCCTTAAGGGGTTAAAGCCATAGACGGTAACAGTAACTTAGATTACAACAGTTGCCATTATGAAAAACTGACTAATAATATTCCTTTTGATCAATACAAAAGAATCAGACGTAACCGTACTGATAATCTAGACTTCCACGACCAAAGCACCATCTTGGATCAGCGCTTTAAAGCGAAGGGGTACCCCTAATCACACAAAGTAAAGTAAAAGCCAGTAAGTACAGCCAAAAAGACTGCCTCGCTCCTAAAGCTAAACCTCACACTCAAGCAACCGGAGTTTAAAAAAAGAAACTTACCAACAACATTCATACAATTTCATCACCACAAAGAAATAAAGATCATCAACACACATTGGAAAACCCTAAAGTTGGATCCCTTCCTTAAAGACATCCTGCCAGCCAAAGAGAACATCACCTTTAGGAGGAATAGTTCTTTAAAAAATATACTCGCTCCCAGTAAGTTGCAAACCACACTTCTGGATACCCCACAGATTATAGGAAGATTCAAGTGTAACAGACCCGGCTGCAAGTGCTGCCTTAATATATCTAACAAATGTAAAAACTTCACCTGCAACATCACTGGCACTACCTATCCCATCAAGAGTTTCATGTATTGCAGAACTTCCTACATCATCTACCTTCTTCAATGCACATGTGGACTTCAATATATCAGGCTAACGATCCAACCACTTAATTACCGGATCAATAAACATAGATCTAACATTTCCAGAGGCTACCAACAATACAGCGTCTCGAGACACGGAGCCGAAAACATAACTGCAGCTTTAAATGGTCACTCTCATTAAAACTCATTCTTGTTATTGCACTCCTTATGGTAAATAAAAAATATTTCTATGTTTTGTGCTTAGAAAAAAGCAAGGGGTGTGTCCAGCCTCATCCAATCATGGCTCCTCTCACACGCTAATGCCATATGCTGTTGGCTGGACCCCCCCCCCCCCCCCCCCCAGCATGCCAGGCTGCACTTCCTGTGTTTGGGCTTTTGTCCAAAGTCTGTGTATAAGATGGGGGAAAATGTGCTCTTGATTTTTTTTAGTTTTTTTTTAAGCACAAATAAAACCTAGAAAACTAAAAAAAAAATTTAAACAAAGTTTATGAGAAATATATATATATATATATATATATATATATATATATATATATATATATATATATATATTTTTTTTACCATAAGGAGTGCAATGGCAAAAATTAGATTTAATGAGTTACCATTTAAATGTTTCTCATTCACCCCCCCCCCCCCCCCCATAGAACATATCCCTTGTGACAACAGAACTTCTGGATTTTCACCCTTAAAACTCTAGTCCCCCAGGGACTGAATGAATACATTGAGAATGTCACCTAAATACCCCTTATCCGCCGCTGAAGTCACTGAAACCCGGAAAGCCCATTGGCTATGAACTTTTGCCCTGCTGATTGGCTGAAAACCGCCATCCTCACAGCATGTAGTTTTTGAATAACCATGTATATGAATTATGTATGTACTTTTATCCTGTCCTTATTATATCCTGCCATATCTGTTTATAGAATCCCCCTAGCATACCCACCTATACCTATCTGCCTTATGTCAGTATTATGCTAATTATGTCACGACCCCTCCTCCCTTAGCCATCAGTTTTGGCACCCAATTCTAGTATTTATAGCTGGATTGCCAGCCTTATGGCATACAACTATTTTACTTTGCAGTTGAGAAATTACCCTCCCGAAACACGTCCTGCCTGACCTGTCATTATATTTTTTATTTTGTTTTTACTAAGACTTCAATAAAGGAAGTATTGAAACTTAACTACTATCTGCATTCGGATATCTTCTGGTTAGAAGCACCATTACAGTAATTTTTACTCAGTTTATTGCTTCATTATATTCGGTCTACCATTACTGTTGGCTTGCATACCATCCACCAAGACGTTACCATAGGTAACCACCACTCTCACAGAAGAATACCACTTGCTCATACCAACAAGTATGTGAAAACGAGGCTCTGCCATCTCCTCTTTTTTTTTTTTTCCCCCCCCCCCCCCAGCATTCTCCATACATGAACCCCATTGACAGACATAGCATGGTTAAATTAAAGTGGTTGTCAGAATCTATGTCTGTGCACTGGTTGGGGTAAAATTAATGGGTCAATGCTGTCGACCATTGATTGGCTGGGTGGGCACTTGCTGCCTGTTGAAAGGAAAACAGGAAGCACTGCATAGCTGGCATCTGTCTCCATGGGGACAGATGCAGTGGAAGAGAAGAGCAGGTGTGTTATGGGGCCTTCTGCTGCATTTACTTCAAAGGTCCAATGCTTTTGTGTTTAGAGGTGGTTTTCTGCTATGGTTGAGGTTTGCCAGGATAAATAGAATAGTGATTAATAATTATACCACGCTAATAATTATACCACATGAAGTACATAATATACAATTAAATGTCGGCATCCATAATTATGTGGAACCTAGGGCGGTAAGCAGAGAAATGATATGTTAGGGAATGTGAAAAGCCTTTTTAAAAATGGGGAGTTCATAGGGCACACTTAAATCTCTGGATTCTGGATGTCTAGAATTAAAGGGGTACTCCGACGCTAAACCTCTTATCCCCTATCAAAAGGATAGGGTATAAGATGTTAGATCGCGGGGATCCCGCCACTGGGGACCCCCGCTATTTCTCCGGTAGAACCCCCGTTATTCAGCTGCACAGAGCGAGGATCGCTCCGTGGCTGACGATGAGCGGTGCAGGGGACGGAGCCGTGATGTCATGATACTCTGTCCCCTGCACCGCCCATCATCAGCCACAGAGCGATCCTCACTCTTTGCAGCTGAAAAATCGGGGTGCTGCAGGAGAGATTGCGGGATCCCCGCGATCTAACATCTTATCCCCTATCTTTTTGATAGGGGATAAGATGTTTAGCACCGGAGTACCCCTTTAATTTGACGCTGGGTTGTGCATTCTATAGAACTGGTGCAGCACAAGCAAAGCCTTAGATAAGAGAGTGATATGTTCAGATTATGATGAATTAATAGACATAGGAGGTTTGCCCAACTTCCTAGGTGGGGTGGTGAAAAGGGAGTACAAGTGGAGAGATGAAGCACTGTGAAGAGCCTGGTTGGTAGGAGTAGTAAACTCAAATGTTAAAGGGGTACTCTGGTGGAAAACTTTTTTTTTTTTTTTAATTTACTGGTGCCAGAAAGTTAAACAGATTTGTAAATTACTTCTATTAAAAAATCTTAATCCTTTTAGTACTTTTTTGCAGCTGTATGCTACAGAGGAAATGCTTTACTTTTTGAATTTCTTTATCTTGCCAACAGTGCTCTCTGCTGACACCTCTGTCCATGTCAGGAACGGTCCAGAGCAGCATAATTTTGCTATGGGGATTTTCTCCTGCTCTGGACAGTTCCTTATACGGGCATCAGGTGTCAGCAGAGAGCACTGTGGAAAAGACAAAAAATAAATAAAAAAATAAAGATTCTCCTCTGTAGCAAACAGCTGCTAAAAAGTACTGAAAGGATTAAAGGAGAACTCCAGAACATAAAAATTGTCCCCCATACTGCCGGCAGTAAAAAAATAAAGATGTACATACCTTCCTCCGATACCCGGGGCCTCCGGTAACCGGGTCCTGTCTCCGCCACGATCCTCTTCCTGGTTGCCGGTGGTCGGAGAGTGATACTGTGCTCAGCCAATCACCAGCCGCAGTGAAGTCCCGACTTGGCCGGCAATAGGCTGAGCGGCAGTGTGAGAACGCTTCAGGACACACAATCCTTCACTACACTGGCACCTGCTGCTAAGGCCAACAACGTCACACTGGCGCTAAGCCTATCGCTGGCCGAGTCGGGACTTCGCTGCGGCTGGTGATTTGCTGAGCACAGTATGACTCTCCGACCACCAGCAATCAGGAAGAGGATCGTGGCGTAGGCGGAACCTGTTACCGAAGGCCCCGGGGGAGCGGAGGAAGATATGTGCATCTTTTATTTTTTTACTGCCTGCAGTATGGAGGACAATTTTTATATTCTGGAGTTCTCGTTTAAGATATTTTAATAGAAGTAATTTTCAAATCTGTACTGCCACCAGTTCATTAAAAAAAAAAAAAGTTTTCCCTGGAGTACCACTTTAACGCCTTAAGGACACAGCCCAAATATACCTTAAGGACCCGGCCATTTTTTTAACATCTGACCACTGTCACTTTAAGCATTAATAACTCTGGGATGCTTTTACCTTTTCATTCTGATTCCGAGATAGTTTTTTGTGTGACATATTCTACTTTGTTAGCGGTAAAATTTTGTCGATACTTCCAAAATTCCAAAATTTGATGAAAAAATTGAAAATTTTGCATTTTTTTTTTAACTTTGAAGCTCTCTGCTTATAAGGAAAATGAATATTCCAAATAAATGATATATTGATTCACGTATACAATATGTCTACTTTATGTTTGCATCATGAAGTTGACATGTTTTTACTTTTGAAAGACATTGGAGGACTTCAAAGTTCAGCAGCGATTTTCCAATTTTTCCACACCATTCTCAAAATTTGATTTTTTCAGGGACTAGTTCTGTTTTGAAGTGGATTTGAGGGGCCTTCTTAATAGAAATACCCCATAAATGACACCATTATAAAAACTGAACCCCTCAAAGTATTCAAAATGACATTCAAAAGGTTTGTTAACCCTTTTGGTGTCTCACAGGAATAGCAGCAAGTTGAAGGAGAAAATTTAAAATCTTCATTTTTTTACACTTGCATGTTCTTGTAAACCCAGTTTTTGCATTTTTACATGGGCTAAAAAGAGCAATTTTCTTAAAATGTGTAACCCAATTTCTCTTGAGTAAGATAATACCTCATGTGTATGTCAAGTGTTCGGCGGGCGCAGTTGAGGGCTCATAAGGGAAGGAGCGACAGTGGGATTTTGGAGAGTGAAGTTTTCTGAAACGTTTTTTGGGGGGCATGTCACATTTAGGAAGCCCCTATGGTGCCAGAACAGCGACAAACCCCCACATGGCATACCATTTTGGAAACTAGACCCCTTGAGGAACATAACAAGGAATAAAGTGAACCTTAATACCCCACAGGGGTTTCACGCCTTTTGCATATGTAAAAAAAATATATATATTTTGTTTCACTAAAATGTGTTTCCCCCCCAAATTTCACACTTTTGCAAGGGTTAATAGCAGAAAATACCCCCCAAAATTTGTAACACCATCTCTTCTGAGTATGGAGGTACCCCATAAGTCGACCTGAGACTTGAGTATATGCAAAAAAAGGAAACTGAAAAGAGAGCCCACTAATGTGCCATGATTCTGTATGTGTAAGAAATACACAGGTGAACGGAGACTGGTGCGCTCACCTGGAGGTGTTGTGTTACAGACACAACACCGTCGAAGGCTTGTATCCCAGATCCCTGGTAGGTAGTGGTGGAAGAGCTGCTGGGCACCTGTTCGTCTCGGGAACTGGTCCTGGACATCTGGTATAAGGAGAAGGAAAGTGGAATCCTGGATCCACGAAAGAGCGGTGCTTGATAGCGCTCGTTTCCAGCGAGAGGTGTGAAATTGTAATCCACGGACTCGGGTATAGCATGAAGAAAAGAGTCTTTATTCGCACATGTAGTAACAAAGGGATAATCCCTCACCTCACCTGGAAAGTGTTGGCCTGGGACGATCCTGGCAACTATAACTTCCGTTCCTTGGGAAGTCTGGCCTGCTCTTTCCCGGTCAGCAAAGATCAGGACCTTTAGGACTTCTTCTTGGAACTGAAGGTACCGTATATACTCGAGTATAAGCAGAGTTTTTCAGCACGATTTTTCGTGCTGAAAACACCCCCCTCGGCTTATACTCGAGTGAACTCTCCACCCGCAGTGGTCTTCAACCTGCGGACCTCCAGAGGTTTAAAAACTACAACTCCCAGCAAGCCCGGGCAGCCATCGGCTGTCCGGGCTTGCTGGGAGTAGTAGTTTTGAAACCTCCGGAGGTCCGCAGGTTGAAGACCACTGCGGCCTTTGACATCATCCAGCCCACTCTCACCCCCTTTAGTTCTGTACAGTACTCGCCTCCGCTCGGCGCTGGTCCGGTGCTGCAGGACTGTCCGGAGAGGAGGTCGTCTGGTGGGATAGTGGTTCCGGGCTGCTATCTTCACCGGGGAGGCCTCTTCTAAGCGCTTCGGGCCCGGCCCCAGAATAGTCACGTTGCCTTGACAACGACGCAGAGGTACGTTCATTACCAACGTACTTCTGCGTCATCGTCAAGGCAACACCTCTATTCTGGGCCCGAAGCGCAGAGAAGAGGCGCCCCCAGTGAAGATAGCAGCCCGGAACCACTATCCCACCGGACAGTCCTGCAGCACCGGACCAGCGCCGAGCGGAGGCGAGTACTGTACAGAACTAAAGGGGGTGAGAGGGGGCTGGATGATGTCGAAGGCCGCAGTGGTCTTCAACCTGCGGACCTCCGGAGGTTTCAAAACTACAACTCCCAGCAAGCCCGGACAGCCGATGGCTGCCCGGGCTTGCTGGGAGTTGTAGTTTTTAAACCTCTGGAGGTCCGCAGGTTGAAGACCACTGAGGGCGGAGGATGATGAAGGGGGGGGTGTGGGATGATGACAAGAGGATGATGAAGGGGGGGTGTGGGATGATGAAGGGGGGGTGGGGATGATGACAAGGGGATGATGAAGGGGGGGTGTGGGATGATGACAAGGGGATGATGACAGGTGATGATGATGAGGGTCTGGATGATGACAGGCGGTGATGATGATGAGGATGTTAATGACGGGGGTCTGGATGATGACAGGGGGGGATGATGTATTTCCCACCCTAGGCTTATACTCGAGTCAATAACTTTTCCTGGGATTTTGGGTTGAAATTAGGGGCCTCGGCTTATACTCGGGTCGGCTTATACTCGAGTATATACGGTATGTCCCTGTGTTGCCAGCGTTCTGTTACAGTACAAAAGAAT